>NW_027441547.1:0-145000 GCF_964195595.1 Calonectris borealis
GAGGAACAAAACCAGAGCTTGAGGAAGAAAACTAGAGCCCGAGGAACAAAACCAGAGAGTGAGGAACAAATGGAGGTCCGAGGAACAAAACGAGACCCTTGGAACCAAACCAGAGCCCGAGGAGCTAAAGCAGAGCTGGAAGAACAAAACCAGAGCCCAAGGAACAAAACTAGCCCTCGAGAAAGAAAACCAGAGCCCGAGGAAGACAACCAGAGCTAGAGGAGCAAAACCACAGCTCGAGGAAGAAAACCAGTGCTCGAGGAAGAAAACCAGTGCCCGAGGAAAGAAACCAGAGCCCGAGGAACGAAACCAGAGCCCGAGGAACAAAACCAGATCCCGAAGAACAAAAAGGAGGGCCCGAGGAATAAAATCAGAGGCCGAGGAACAAAACTAGCCCTCGAGGAAGAAAACCAGAGCCCGAGGAAGACAGCGAGATCTAGAGGAGCAAAACCACAGCTCGAGGAACAAAACGAGCTCCCGAGGAAAGAATCCAGAGCCCGAGGAACAAAACAAGATCAAGAAGAACAAAAGGAGGACCCGCGGAATAAAACCAGACCCCGAGGAACAAAACTAGCCCTCGAGGAAGAAAACCAGAGCCCGAGGAGGAACACCAGAGCCCGAGGAAGACAACGAGAGCTAAAGGAGCAAAACCACAGCTCGAGGAACAAAACCAGCGCCCGAGGAAAGAAACCAGAGTCCGAGGAACAAAAGCAGAGCCTAATGAACGAAACCAGATCCTGAGGAACAAAACCAGAGGTAGAGGAGCAAAGCCACAGCTCGAGGAAAAAAACAAGAGCCCGAGGAACTAAACTAGAGTCCGAGGAATAAAACCAGAGCCTAACGAACAAAACAAGAGCCTGAGGAAGAAAACCGGAGCCAATGAAACTAAACCAGAGCCCGAGGAACAAAACCAGAGCCCATGGAACAAAACCAGAGCCCGAGTAGAAAAACCAGAGCTGGAGGAACAAAACCAGAGCCCGTGGAACTAAACCAGAGGCCGAGGAACAGAACCAGAGCCCGTGGAACTTAACCAGAGCCCGAGGAAGAAAACCAGAGTCCCAAAAGAAAAAGCACGGGCAGAGGAACAAAAGTAGACACCGACGAACAAAACTAGAGCTCGAGGAAGAAAACTAGAGCCGAAGGAACAAAACCAGAGACTGAGGAACAAACGGAGGTTCGAGGAACAAAACGAGACCCTTGGAACCAAACCAGAGCCCGAGGAGCTAAAGCAGAGCTGGAAGAACAAAACCAGAGCCCGAGGAACAAAACTAGCCCTCGAGGAAGAAAACCAGAGCCCGAGGAGGAACACCAGAGCCCGAGGAAGACAACGAGAGCTAAAGGAGCAAAACCACAGCTCGAGGAACAAAACCAGCGCCCGAGGAAAGAAACCAGAGTCCGAGGAACAAAAGCAGAGCCTAATGAACGAAACCAGATCCTGAGGAACAAAACCAGAGGTAGAGGAGCAAAGCCACAGCTCGAGGAAAAAAACAAGAGCCCGAGGAACTAAACTAGAGTCCGAGGAATAAAACCAGAGCCTAACGAACAAAACAAGAGCCTGAGGAAGAAAACCGGAGCCAATGAAACTAAACCAGAGCCCGAGGAACAAAACCAGAGCCCATGGAACAAAACCAGAGCCCGAGTAGAAAAACCAGAGCTGGAGGAACAAAACCAGAGCCCGTGGAACTAAACCAGAGGCCGAGGAACAGAACCAGAGCCCGTGGAACTTAACCAGAGCCCGAGGAAGAAAACCAGAGTCCCAAAAGAAAAAGCACGGGCAGAGGAACAAAAGTAGACACCGACGAACAAAACTAGAGCTCGAGGAAGAAAACTAGAGCCGAAGGAACAAAACCAGAGACTGAGGAACAAACGGAGGTTCGAGGAACAAAACGAGACCCTTGGAACCAAACCAGAGCCCGAGGAGCTAAAGCAGAGCTGGAAGAACAAAACCAGAGCCCGAGGAACAAAACTAGCCCTCGAGGAAGAAAACCAGAGCCCGAGGAAGACAACCAGAGCTAGAGGAGCAAAACCACAGCTCGAGGAACAAAACAAGAGCCCGAGGAAAGAAACCAGAGCCCGAGGAATAAAACCAGAGCCCGACGAACAAAACAAGAGCCTGAGGAACAAAACCAGAGCCAACGGAACTAAAACATAAGCAGAGCCCATGGAACAAAACCAGAGCCCGAGTAGAAAAACCAGAGGTGGAGGAACAAAACCAGAGCCCGTGGAACTAAACCAGAGCCCGAGGAACAGAACCAGAGCCTGTGGAACTAAACCAGAGCCCGAGGAACAAAACCAGAGCCCCAAAAAAAAAAGCACGGGCAGAGGAACAAAAGCAGAGGCCGAGGAACAAAACCAGAGCTCGAGGAAGAAAACTAGAGCCCGAGGAACAAAACCAGAGACTGAGGAACAAACGGAGGTCCGAGGAACAAAACGAGACCCTTGAAACCAAACCAGAGCCCGAGGAGCTAAAGCAGAGCTGGAAGAACAAAACCAGAGCCCGAGGAACAAAACCAGATCCCGAAGAACAAAAAGGAGGGCCCGAGGAATAAAACCAGAGCCCGAGGAACAAAACTAGCCCTCGAGGAAGAAAACCAGAGCCTGAGGAAGACAACGAGAGCTAGAGGAGCAAAACCACAGCTCAAAGAACAAGACCAGAGGCCGAGGAAAGAAACCAGAGCCTGAGGAAGGAAACCAGAGCCCAAGGAACAAAACCAGATCCTGAAGAACAAAAGGAGGGCCCGAGGAATAAAACCAGAGCCCAAAGAACAAAACTAGCCCTTGAGGAAGAAAACCAGAGCCCGAGGAGGAAAACCAGAGCCCGAGGAAGACAACGAGAGCTAGAGGAGCAAAACCACAGCTCGAGGAACAAAACCAGTGCCCGAGGAAAGAATCCAGAGCACGAGGAACGAAACCAGATACCAAAGAACAAATCCACAGCTCGAGGAACAAAACCAGCGCCCGAGGAAGAAAACCAGATCCCGAGGAACAAAACCAGAGCCCAATGAAGGAAACCAGATCCCGAGGAACAAAACCAGAGGTAGAGGAGCAAAGCCACAGCTCGAGGAACAAAACAAGAGCCCGAGGAACTAAACTAGAGCCCGAGGAATAAAACCAGAGCCCATGGAACAAAACCAGAGCCCGAGTAGAAAAACCAGAGCTGGAGGAACAAAACCAGAGCCCATGGAACTAAACCAGAGCCCGAGGAACAGAACCAGAGCCCGAGAAAAAAAAACACAGGCAGAGGAACAAAAGCAGAGGCCGAGGAACAAAACCAGAGCTTGAGGAAGAAAACTAGAGCCCGAGGAACAAAACCAGAGAGTGAGGAACAAATGGAGGTCCGAGGAACAAAACGAGACCCTTGGAACCAAACCAGAGCCCGAGGAGCTAAAGCAGAGCTGGAAGAACAAAACCAGAGCCCAAGGAACAAAACTAGCCCTCGAGAAAGAAAACCAGAGCCCGAGGAAGACAACCAGAGCTAGAGGAGCAAAACCACAGCTCGAGGAAGAAAACCAGTGCTCGAGGAAGAAAACCAGTGCCCGAGGAAAGAAACCAGAGCCCGAGGAACGAAACCAGAGCCCGAGGAACAAAACCAGATCCCGAAGAACAAAAAGGAGGGCCCGAGGAATAAAATCAGAGGCCGAGGAACAAAACTAGCCCTCGAGGAAGAAAACCAGAGCCCGAGGAAGACAGCGAGATCTAGAGGAGCAAAACCACAGCTCGAGGAACAAAACGAGCTCCCGAGGAAAGAATCCAGAGCCCGAGGAACAAAACAAGATCAAGAAGAACAAAAGGAGGACCCGCGGAATAAAACCAGACCCCGAGGAACAAAACTAGCCCTCGAGGAAGAAAACCAGAGCCCGAGGAGGAACACCAGAGCCCGAGGAAGACAACGAGAGCTAGAGGAGCAAAACCACAGCCCAAGGAACAAAACCAGCGCCCGAGGAAAGAAACCAGAGCCCGAGGAACGAAACCAGAGCGCGAGGAACAAAACCAGATCCCGAAGAACAAAAAGGAGGGCCCGAGGAACAAAACCAGAGCCCGTGGAATTATACGAGAGTCTGAGCAACAAAACCAGAGCCCGAGGAAAAAACCAGAGCCTGAGGAACAAAACCAGAACCAATGGAACTAAAACCGAGCTCGAGGAACAAAACTAGAACCCGAGAAATTAAACCAGAGCCTGAGGAAGAAAACCAGAGCCCGAGGAACAAAACCAGAGACCGAGAAACAAATGGTGGGCCCGAGGAACAAAACGAGACCCGTGGACCCAAACCAGAGCCCGAGAGGCTAAAGTAGATCTGGAAGAACAAAACTAGAGCCCGGGGAACAAAACCAGTCCTCGAGGAATTAAACCAGAGCCCGAAGAAGAAAACCAGAGACTAAGGAAGACAACGAGAGCTAGAGGAGCAAAACCACAGCTCAAAGAACAAGACCAGAGGCCGAGGAAAGAAACCAGAGCCTGAGGAAGGAAACCAGAGCCCAAGGAACAAAACCAGATCCTGAAGAACAAAAGGAGGGCCCGAGGAATAAAACCAGAGCCCAAAGAACAAAACTAGCCCTTGAGGAAGAAAACCAGAGCCCGAGGAGGAAAACCAGAGCCCGAGGAAGACAACGAGAGCTAGAGGAGCAAAACCACAGCTCGAGGAACAAAACCAGTGCCCGAGGAAAGAATCCAGAGCACGAGGAACGAAACCAGATACCAAAGAACAAATCCACAGCTCGAGGAACAAAACCAGCGCCCGAGGAAGAAAACCAGATCCCGAGGAACAAAACCAGAGCCCAATGAAGGAAACCAGATCCCGAGGAACAAAACCAGAGGTAGAGGAGCAAAGCCACAGCTCGAGGAACAAAACAAGAGCCCGAGGAACTAAACTAGAGCCCGAGGAATAAAACCAGAGCCCATGGAACAAAACCAGAGCCCGAGTAGAAAAACCAGAGCTGGAGGAACAAAACCAGAGCCCATGGAACTAAACCAGAGCCCGAGGAACAGAACCAGAGCCCGAGAAAAAAAAACACAGGCAGAGGAACAAAAGCAGAGGCCGAGGAACAAAACCAGAGCTTGAGGAAGAAAACTAGAGCCCGAGGAACAAAACCAGAGAGTGAGGAACAAATGGAGGTCCGAGGAACAAAACGAGACCCTTGGAACCAAACCAGAGCCCGAGGAGCTAAAGCAGAGCTGGAAGAACAAAACCAGAGCCCAAGGAACAAAACTAGCCCTCGAGAAAGAAAACCAGAGCCCGAGGAAGACAACCAGAGCTAGAGGAGCAAAACCACAGCTCGAGGAAGAAAACCAGTGCTCGAGGAAGAAAACCAGTGCCCGAGGAAAGAAACCAGAGCCCGAGGAACGAAACCAGAGCCCGAGGAACAAAACCAGATCCCGAAGAACAAAAAGGAGGGCCCGAGGAATAAAATCAGAGGCCGAGGAACAAAACTAGCCCTCGAGGAAGAAAACCAGAGCCCGAGGAAGACAGCGAGATCTAGAGGAGCAAAACCACAGCTCGAGGAACAAAACGAGCTCCCGAGGAAAGAATCCAGAGCCCGAGGAACAAAACAAGATCAAGAAGAACAAAAGGAGGACCCGCGGAATAAAACCAGACCCCGAGGAACAAAACTAGCCCTCGAGGAAGAAAACCAGAGCCCGAGGAGGAACACCAGAGCCCGAGGAAGACAACGAGAGCTAGAGGAGCAAAACCACAGCTCGAGGAACAAAACCAGCGCCCGAGGAAAGAAACCAGAGTCCGAGGAACAAAAGCAGAGCCTAATGAACGAAACCAGATCCTGAGGAACAAAACCAGAGGTAGAGGAGCAAAGCCACAGCTCGAGGAACAAAACAAGAGCCCGAGGAACTAAACTAGAGTCCGAGGAATAAAACCAGAGCCCGACGAACAAAACAAGAGCCTGAGGAAGAAAACCGGAGCCAATGAAACTAAACCAGAGCCCGAGGAACAAAACCAGAGCCCATGGAACAAAACCAGAGCCCGAGTAGAAAAACCAGAGCTGGAGGAACAAAACCAGAGCCCGTGGAACTAAACCAGAGGCCGAGGAACAGAACCAGAGCCCGTGGAACTTAACCAGAGCCCGAGGAAGAAAACCAGAGTCCCAAAAGAAAAAGCACGGGCAGAGGAACAAAAGTAGACACCGACGAACAAAACTAGAGCTCGAGGAAGAAAACTAGAGCCGAAGGAACAAAACCAGAGACTGAGGAACAAACGGAGGTTCGAGGAACAAAACGAGACCCTTGGAACCAAACCAGAGCCCGAGGAGCTAAAGCAGAGCTGGAAGAACAAAACCAGAGCCCGAGGAACAAAACTAGCCCTCGAGGAAGAAAACCAGAGCCCGAGGAAGACAACCAGAGCTAGAGGAGCAAAACCACAGCTCGAGGAACAAAACAAGAGCCCGAGGAAAGAAACCAGAGCCCGAGGAATAAAACCAGAGCCCGACGAACAAAACAAGAGCCTGAGGAACAAAACCAGAGCCAACGGAACTAAAACATAAGCAGAGCCCATGGAACAAAACCAGAGCCCGAGTAGAAAAACCAGAGGTGGAGGAACAAAACCAGAGCCCGTGGAACTAAACCAGAGCCCGAGGAACAGAACCAGAGCCTGTGGAACTAAACCAGAGCCCGAGGAACAAAACCAGAGCCCCAAAAAAAAAAGCACGGGCAGAGGAACAAAAGCAGAGGCCGAGGAACAAAACCAGAGCTCGAGGAAGAAAACTAGAACCCGAGGAACAAAACCAGAGACTGAGGAACAAACGGAGGTCCGAGGAACAAAACGAGACCCTTGGAACCAAACCAGAGCCCGAGGAGCTAAAGCAGAGCAGGAAGAACAAAACCAGAGCCCGAGGAACAAAACCAGATCCCGAAGAACAAAAAGGAGGGCCCGAGGAATAAAACCAGAGCCCGAGGAACAAAACTAGCCCTCGAGGAAGAAAACCAGAGCCTGAGGAAGACAACGAGAGCTAGAGGAGCAAAACCACAGCTCAAAGAACAAGACCAGAGGCCGAGGAAAGAAACCAGTGCCTGAGGAAGGAAACCAGAGCCCAAGGAACAAAACCAGATCCTGAAGAACAAAAGGAGGGCCCGATGAATAAAACCAGAGCCCAAAGAACAAAACTAGCCCTTGAGGAAGAAAACCAGAGCCCGAGGAGGAAAACCAGAGCCCGAGGAAGACAACGAGAGCTAGAGGAGCAAAACCACAGCTCAAGGAACAAAACCAGTGCCCGAGGAAAGAATCCAGAGCACGAGGAACGAAACCAGATACCAAAGAACAAATCCACAGCTCGAGGAACAAAACCAGCGCCCGAGGAAGAAAACCAGATCCCGAGGAACAAAACCAGAGCCCAATGAAGGAAACCAGATCCCGAGGAACAAAACCAGAGGTAGAGGAGCAAAGCCACAGCTCGAGGAACAAAACAAGAGCCCGAGGAACTAAACTAGAGCCCGAGGAATAAAACCAGAGCCCATGGAACAAAACCAGAGCCCGAGTAGAAAAACCAGAGCTGGAGGAACAAAACCAGAGCCCATGGAACTAAACCAGAGCCCGAGGAACAGAACCAGAGCCCGAGAAAAAAAAACACAGGCAGAGGAACAAAAGCAGAGGCCGAGGAACAAAACCAGAGCTTGAGGAAGAAAACTAGAGCCCGAGGAACAAAACCAGAGAGTGAGGAACAAATGGAGGTCCGAGGAACAAAACGAGACCCTTGGAACCAAACCAGAGCCCGAGGAGCTAAAGCAGAGCTGGAAGAACAAAACCAGAGCCCAAGGAACAAAACTAGCCCTCGAGAAAGAAAACCAGAGCCCGAGGAAGACAACCAGAGCTAGAGGAGCAAAACCACAGCTCGAGGAAGAAAACCAGTGCTCGAGGAAGAAAACCAGTGCCCGAGGAAAGAAACCAGAGCCCGAGGAACGAAACCAGAGCCCGAGGAACAAAACCAGATCCCGAAGAACAAAAAGGAGGGCCCGAGGAATAAAATCAGAGGCCGAGGAACAAAACTAGCCCTCGAGGAAGAAAACCAGAGCCCGAGGAAGACAGCGAGATCTAGAGGAGCAAAACCACAGCTCGAGGAACAAAACGAGCTCCCGAGGAAAGAATCCAGAGCCCGAGGAACAAAACAAGATCAAGAAGAACAAATGGAGGACCCGCGGAATAAAACCAGACCCCGAGGAACAAAACTAGCCCTCGAGGAAGAAAACCAGAGCCCGAGGAGGAACACCAGAGCCCGAGGAAGACAACGAGAGCTAGAGGAGCAAAACCACAGCCCAAGGAACAAAACCAGCGCCCGAGGAAAGAAACCAGAGCCCGAGGAACGAAACCAGAGCGCGAGGAACAAAACCAGATCCCGAAGAACAAAAAGGAGGGCCCGAGGAACAAAACCAGAGCCCGTGGAATTATACGAGAGTCTGAGCAACAAAACCAGAGCCCGAGGAAAAAACCAGAGCCTGAGGAACAAAACCAGAACCAATGGAACTAAAACCGAGCTCGAGGAACAAAACTAGAACCCGAGAAATTAAACCAGAGCCTGAGGAAGAAAACCAGAGCCCGAGGAACAAAACCAGAGACCGAGAAACAAATGGTGGGCCCGAGGAACAAAACGAGACCCGTGGACCCAAACCAGAGCCCGAGAGGCTAAAGTAGATCTGGAAGAACAAAACTAGAGCCCGGGGAACAAAACCAGTCCTCGAGGAATTAAACCAGAGCCCGAAGAAGAAAACCAGAGACTAAGGAAGACAACGAGAGCTAGAGGAGCAAAAGCACAGCTCAAAGAACAAGACCAGAGGCCGAGGAAAGAAACCAGAGCCTGAGGAAGGAAACCAGAGCCCAAGGAACAAAACCAGATCCTGAAGAACAAAAGGAGGGCCCGAGGAATAAAACCAGAGCCCAAAGAACAAAACTAGCCCTTGAGGAAGAAAACCAGAGCCCGAGGAGGAAAACCAGAGCCCGAGGAAGACAACGAGAGCTAGAGGAGCAAAACCACAGCTCGAGGAACAAAACCAGTGCCCGAGGAAAGAATCCAGAGCACGAGGAACGAAACCAGATACCAAAGAACAAATCCACAGCTCGAGGAACAAAACCAGCGCCCGAGGAAGAAAACCAGATCCCGAGGAACAAAACCAGAGCCCAATGAAGGAAACCAGATCCCGAGGAACAAAACCAGAGGTAGAGGAGCAAAGCCACAGCTCGAGGAACAAAACAAGAGCCCGAGGAACTAAACTAGAGCCCGAGGAATAAAACCAGAGCCCATGGAACAAAACCAGAGCCCGAGTAGAAAAACCAGAGCTGGAGGAACAAAACCAGAGCCCATGGAACTAAACCAGAGCCCGAGGAACAGAACCAGAGCCCGAGAAAAAAAAACACAGGCAGAGGAACAAAAGCAGAGGCCGAGGAACAAAACCAGAGCTTGAGGAAGAAAACTAGAGCCCGAGGAACAAAACCAGAGAGTGAGGAACAAATGGAGGTCCGAGGAACAAAACGAGACCCTTGGAACCAAACCAGAGCCCGAGGAGCTAAAGCAGAGCTGGAAGAACAAAACCAGAGCCCAAGGAACAAAACTAGCCCTCGAGAAAGAAAACCAGAGCCCGAGGAAGACAACGAGAGCTAGAGGAGCAAAACCACAGCTCGAGGAAGAAAACCAGTGCTCGAGGAAGAAAACCAGTGCCCGAGGAAAGAAACCAGAGCCCGAGGAACGAAACCAGAGCCCGAGGAACAAAACCAGATCCCGAAGAACAAAAAGGAGGGCCCGAGGAATAAAATCAGAGGCCGAGGAACAAAACTAGCCCTCGAGGAACAAAACCAGAGCCCGAGGAAGACAACGAGATCTAGAGGAGCAAAACCACAGCTCGAGGAACAAAACAAGCTCCCGAGGAAAGAATCCAGAGCCCGAGGAACAAAACAAGATCAAGAAGAACAAAAGGAGGACCCGCGGAATAAAACCAGACCCCGAGGAACAAAACTAGCCCTCGAGGAAGAAAACCAGAGCCCGAGGAGGAACACCAGAGCCCGAGGAAGACAACGAGAGCTAGAGGAGCAAAACCACAGCTCGAGGAACAAAACCAGCGCCCGAGGAAAGAAACCAGAGTCCGAGGAACAAAAGCAGAGCCTAATGAACGAAACCAGATCCTGAGGAACAAAACCAGAGGTAGAGGAGCAAAGCCACAGCTCGAGGAACAAAACAAGAGCCCGAGGAACTAAACTAGAGTCCGAGGAATAAAACCAGAGCCCGACGAACAAAACAAGAGCCTGAGGAAGAAAACCGGAGCCAATGAAACTAAACCAGAGCCCGAGGAACAAAACCAGAGCCCATGGAACAAAACCAGAGCCCGAGTAGAAAAACCAGAGCTGGAGGAACAAAACCAGAGCCCGTGGAACTAAACCAGAGGCCGAGGAACAGAACCAGAGCCCGTGGAACTTAACCAGAGCCCGAGGAAGAAAACCAGAGTCCCAAAAGAAAAAGCACGGGCAGAGGAACAAAAGTAGACACCGACGAACAAAACTAGAGCTCGAGGAAGAAAACTAGAGCCGAAGGAACAAAACCAGAGACTGAGGAACAAACGGAGGTTCGAGGAACAAAACGAGACCCTTGGAACCAAACCAGAGCCCGAGGAGCTAAAGCAGAGCTGGAAGAACAAAACCAGAGCCCGAGGAACAAAACTAGCCCTCGAGGAAGAAAACCAGAGCCCGAGGAAGACAACCAGAGCTAGAGGAGCAAAACCACAGCTCGAGGAACAAAACAAGAGCCCGAGGAAAGAAACCAGAGCCCGAGGAATAAAACCAGAGCCCGACGAACAAAACAAGAGCCTGAGGAACAAAACCAGAGCCAACGGAACTAAAACATAAGCAGAGCCCATGGAACAAAACCAGAGCCCGAGTAGAAAAACCAGAGGTGGAGGAACAAAACCAGAGCCCGTGGAACTAAACCAGAGCCCGAGGAACAGAACCAGAGCCTGTGGAACTAAACCAGAGCCCGAGGAACAAAACCAGAGCCCCAAAAAAAAAAGCACGGGCAGAGGAACAAAAGCAGAGGCCGAGGAACAAAACCAGAGCTCGAGGAAGAAAACTAGAGCCCGAGGAACAAAACCAGAGACTGAGGAACAAACGGAGGTCCGAGGAACAAAACGAGACCCTTGGAACCAAACCAGAGCCCGAGGAGCTAAAGCAGAGCAGGAAGAACAAAACCAGAGCCCGAGGAACAAAAAGGAGGGCCCGAGGAATAAAACCAGAGCCCGAGGAACAAAACTAGCCCTCGAGGAAGAAAACCAGAGCCTGAGGAAGACAACGAGAGCTAGAGGAGCAAAACCACAGCTCAAAGAACAAGACCAGAGGCCGAGGAAAGAAACCAGTGCCTGAGGAAGGAAACCAGAGCCCAAGGAACAAAACCAGATCCTGAAGAACAAAAGGAGGGCCCGATGAATAAAACCAGAGCCCAAAGAACAAAACTAGCCCTTGAGGAAGAAAACCAGAGCCCGAGGAGGAAAACCAGAGCCCGAGGAAGACAACGAGAGCTAGAGGAGCAAAACCACAGCTCAAGGAACAAAACCAGTGCCCGAGGAAAGAATCCAGAGCACGAGGAACGAAACCAGATACCAAAGAACAAATCCACAGCTCGAGGAACAAAACCAGCGCCCGAGGAAGAAAACCAGATCCCGAGGAACAAAACCAGAGCCCAATGAAGGAAACCAGATCCCGAGGAACAAAACCAGAGGTAGAGGAGCAAAGCCACAGCTCGAGGAACAAAACAAGAGCCCGAGGAACTAAACTAGAGCCCGAGGAATAAAACCAGAGCCCATGGAACAAAACCAGAGCCCGAGTAGAAAAACCAGAGCTGGAGGAACAAAACCAGAGCCCATGGAACTAAACCAGAGCCCGAGGAACAGAACCAGAGCCCGAGAAAAAAAAACACAGGCAGAGGAACAAAAGCAGAGGCCGAGGAACAAAACCAGAGCTTGAGGAAGAAAACTAGAGCCCGAGGAACAAAACCAGAGAGTGAGGAACAAATGGAGGTCCGAGGAACAAAACGAGACCCTTGGAACCAAACCAGAGCCCGAGGAGCTAAAGCAGAGCTGGAAGAACAAAACCAGAGCCCAAGGAACAAAACTAGCCCTCGAGAAAGAAAACCAGAGCCCGAGGAAGACAACCAGAGCTAGAGGAGCAAAACCACAGCTCGAGGAAGAAAACCAGTGCTCGAGGAAGAAAACCAGTGCCCGAGGAAAGAAACCAGAGCCCGAGGAACGAAACCAGAGCCCGAGGAACAAAACCAGATCCCGAAGAACAAAAAGGAGGGCCCGAGGAATAAAATCAGAGGCCGAGGAACAAAACTAGCCCTCGAGGAAGAAAACCAGAGCCCGAGGAAGACAGCGAGATCTAGAGGAGCAAAACCACAGCTCGAGGAACAAAACGAGCTCCCGAGGAAAGAATCCAGAGCCCGAGGAACAAAACAAGATCAAGAAGAACAAAAGGAGGACCCGCGGAATAAAACCAGACCCCGAGGAACAAAACTAGCCCTCGAGGAAGAAAACCAGAGCCCGAGGAGGAACACCAGAGCCCGAGGAAGACAACGAGAGCTAGAGGAGCAAAACCACAGCCCAAGGAACAAAACCAGCGCCCGAGGAAAGAAACCAGAGCCCGAGGAACGAAACCAGAGCGCGAGGAACAAAACCAGATCCCGAAGAACAAAAAGGAGGGCCCGAGGAACAAAACCAGAGCCCGTGGAATTATACGAGAGTCTGAGCAACAAAACCAGAGCCCGAGGAAAAAACCAGAGCCTGAGGAACAAAACCAGAACCAATGGAACTAAAACCGAGCTCGAGGAACAAAACTAGAACCCGAGAAATTAAACCAGAGCCTGAGGAAGAAAATCAGAGCCCGAGGAACAAAACCAGAGACCGAGAAACAAATGGTGGGCCCGAGGAACAAAACGAGACCCGTGAACCCAAACCAGAGCCCGAGAGGCTAAAGTAGATCTGGAAGAACAAAACTAGAGCCCGGGGAACAAAACCAGTCCTCGAGGAATTAAACCAGAGCCCGAAGAAGAAAACCAGAGACTAAGGAAGACAACGAGAGCTAGAGGAGCAAAACCACAGCTCAAAGAACAAGACCAGAGGCCGAGGAAAGAAACCAGAGCCTGAGGAAGGAAACCAGAGCCCAAGGAACAAAACCAGATCCTGAAGAACAAAAGGAGGGCCCGAGGAATAAAACCAGAGCCCAAAGAACAAAACTAGCCCTTGAGGAAGAAAACCAGAGCCCGAGGAGGAAAACCAGAGCCCGAGGAAGACAACGAGAGCTAGAGGAGCAAAACCACAGCTCGAGGAACAAAACCAGTGCCCGAGGAAAGAATCCAGAGCACGAGGAACGAAACCAGATACCAAAGAACAAATCCACAGCTCGAGGAACAAAACCAGCGCCCGAGGAAGAAAACCAGATCCCGAGGAACAAAACCAGAGCCCAATGAAGGAAACCAGATCCCGAGGAACAAAACCAGAGGTAGAGGAGCAAAGCCACAGCTCGAGGAACAAAACAAGAGCCCGAGGAACTAAACTAGAGCCCGAGGAATAAAACCAGAGCCCATGGAACAAAACCAGAGCCCGAGTAGAAAAACCAGAGCTGGAGGAACAAAACCAGAGCCCATGGAACTAAACCAGAGCCCGAGGAACAGAACCAGAGCCCGAGAAAAAAAAACACAGGCAGAGGAACAAAAGCAGAGGCCGAGGAACAAAACCAGAGCTTGAGGAAGAAAACTAGAGCCCGAGGAACAAAACCAGAGAGTGAGGAACAAATGGAGGTCCGAGGAACAAAACGAGACCCTTGGAACCAAACCAGAGCCCGAGGAGCTAAAGCAGAGCTGGAAGAACAAAACCAGAGCCCAAGGAACAAAACTAGCCCTCGAGAAAGAAAACCAGAGCCCGAGGAAGACAACCAGAGCTAGAGGAGCAAAACCACAGCTCGAGGAAGAAAACCAGTGCTCGAGGAAGAAAACCAGTGCCCGAGGAAAGAAACCAGAGCCCGAGGAACGAAACCAGAGCCCGAGGAACAAAACCAGATCCCGAAGAACAAAAAGGAGGGCCCGAGGAATAAAATCAGAGGCCGAGGAACAAAACTAGCCCTCGAGGAAGAAAACCAGAGCCCGAGGAAGACAGCGAGAGCTAGAGGAGCAAAACCACAGCTCGAGGAACAAAACGAGCTCCCGAGGAAAGAATCCAGAGCCCGAGGAACAAAACAAGATCAAGAAGAACAAAAGGAGGACCCGCGGAATAAAACCAGACCCCGAGGAACAAAACTAGCCCTCGAGGAAGAAAACCAGAGCCCGAGGAGGAACACCAGAGCCCGAGGAAGACAACGAGAGCTAGAGGAGCAAAACCACAGCTCGAGGAACAAAACCAGCGCCTGAGGAAAGAAACCAGAGTCCGAGGAACAAAAGCAGAGCCTAATGAACGAAACCAGATCTTGAGGAACAAAACCAGAGGTAGAGGAGCAAAGCCACAGCTCGAGGAACAAAACAAGAGCCCGAGGAACTAAACTAGAGTCCGAGGAATAAAACCAGAGCCCGACGAACAAAACAAGAGCCTGAGGAAGAAAACCAGAGCCAATGAAACTAAACCAGAGCCCGAGGAACAAAACCAGAGCCCATGGAACAAAACCAGAGCCCGAGTAGAAAAACCAGAGCTGGAGGAACAAAACCAGAGCCCGTGGAACTAAACCAGAGGCCGAGGAACAGAACCAGAGCCCGTGGAACTTAACCAGAGCCCGAGGAAGAAAACCAGAGTCCCAAAAGAAAAAGCACGGGCAGAGGAACAAAAGTAGACACCGACGAACAAAACTAGAGCTCGAGGAAGAAAACTAGAGCCGAAGGAACAAAACCAGAGACTGAGGAACAAACGGAGGTTCGAGGAACAAAACGAGACCCTTGGAACCAAACCAGAGCCCGAGGAGCTAAAGCAGAGCTGGAAGAACAAAACCAGAGCCCGAGGAACAAAACTAGCCCTCGAGGAAGAAAACCAGAGCCCGAGGAAGACAACCAGAGCTAGAGGAGCAAAACCACAGCTCGAGGAACAAAACAAGAGCCCGAGGAAAGAAACCAGAGCCCAAGGAATAAAACCAGAGCCCGACGAACAAAACAAGACCCTGAGGAACAAAACCAGAGCCAACGGAACTAAAACATAAGCAGAGCCCATGGAACAAAACCAGAGCCCGAGTAGAAAAACCAGAGGTGGAGGAACAAAACCAGAGCCCGTGGAACTAAACCAGAGCCCGAGGAACAGAACCAGAGCCTGTGGAACTAAACCAGAGCCCGAGGAACAAAACCAGAGCCCCAAAAAAAAAAGCACGGGCAGAGGAACAAAAGCAGAGGCCGAGGAACAAAACCAGAGCTCGAGGAAGAAAACTAGAGCCCGAGGAACAAAACCAGAGACTGAGGAACAAACGGAGGTCCGAGGAACAAAACGAGACCCTTGAAACCAAACCAGAGCCCGAGGAGCTAAAGCAGAGCTGGAAGAACAAAACCAGAGCCCGAGGAACAAAACCAGATCCCGAAGAACAAAAAGGAGGGCCCGAGGAATAAAACCAGAGCCCGAGGAACAAAACTAGCCCTCGAGGAAGAAAACCAGAGCCTGAGGAAGACAACGAGAGCTAGAGGAGCAAAACCACAGCTCAAAGAACAAGACCAGAGGCCGAGGAAAGAAACCAGAGCCTGAGGAAGGAAACCAGAGCCCAAGGAACAAAACCAGATCCTGAAGAACAAAAGGAGGGCCCGAGGAATAAAACCAGAGCCCAAAGAACAAAACTAGCCCTTGAGGAAGAAAACCAGAGCCCGAGGAGGAAAACCAGAGCCCGAGGAAGACAACTAGAGGAGCAAAACCACAGCTCGAGGAACAAAACCAGTGCCCGAGGAAAGAATCCAGAGCACGAGGAACGAAACCAGATACCAAAGAACAAATCCACAGCTCGAGGAACAAAACCAGCGCCCGAGGAAGAAAACCAGATCCCGAGGAACAAAACCAGAGCCCAATGAAGGAAACCAGATCCCGAGGAACAAAACCAGAGGTAGAGGAGCAAAGCCACAGCTCGAGGAACAAAACAAGAGCCCGAGGAACTAAACTAGAGCCCGAGGAATAAAACCAGAGCCCATGGAACAAAACCAGAGCCCGAGTAGAAAAACCAGAGCTGGAGGAACAAAACCAGAGCCCATGGAACTAAACCAGAGCCCGAGGAACAGAACCAGAGCCCGAGAAAAAAAAACACAGGCAGAGGAACAAAAGCAGAGGCCGAGGAACAAAACCAGAGCTTGAGGAAGAAAACTAGAGCCCGAGGAACAAAACCAGAGAGTGAGGAACAAATGGAGGTCCGAGGAACAAAACGAGACCCTTGGAACCAAACCAGAGCCCGAGGAGCTAAAGCAGAGCTGGAAGAAAAAAACCAGAGCCCAAGGAACAAAACTAGCCCTCGAGAAAGAAAACCAGAGCCCGAGGAAGACAACCAGAGCTAGAGGAGCAAAACCACAGCTCGAGGAAGAAAACCAGTGCTCGAGGAAGAAAACCAGTGCCCGAGGAAAGAAACCAGAGCCCGAGGAACGAAACCAGAGCCCGAGGAACAAAACCAGATCCCGAAGAACAAAAAGGAGGGCCCGAGGAATAAAATCAGAGGCCGAGGAACAAAACTAGCCCTCGAGGAAGAAAACCAGAGCCCGAGGAAGACAGCGAGATCTAGAGGAGCAAAACCACAGCTCGAGGAACAAAACGAGCTCCCGAGGAAAGAATCCAGAGCCCGAGGAACAAAACAAGATCAAGAAGAACAAAAGGAGGACCCGCGGAATAAAACCAGACCCCGAGGAACAAAACTAGCCCTCGAGGAAGAAAACCAGAGCCCGAGGAGGAACACCAGAGCCTGAGGAAGACAACGAGAGCTAAAGGAGCAAAACCACAGCTCGAGGAACAAAACCAGCGCCCGAGGAAAGAAACCAGAGTCCGAGGAACAAAAGCAGAGCCTAATGAACGAAACCAGATCCTGAGGAACAAAACCAGAGGTAGAGGAGCAAAGCCACAGCTCGAGGAACAAAACAAGAGCCCGAGGAACTAAACTAGAGTCCGAGGAATAAAACCAGAGCCTAACGAACAAAACAAGAGCCTGAGGAAGAAAACCGGAGCCAATGAAACTAAACCAGAGCCCGAGGAACAAAACCAGAGCCCATGGAACAAAACCAGAGCCCGAGTAGAAAAACCAGAGCTGGAGGAACAAAACCAGAGCCCGTGGAACTAAACCAGAGGCCGAGGAACAGAACCAGAGCCCGTGGAACTTAACCAGAGCCCGAGGAAGAAAACCAGAGTCCCAAAAGAAAAAGCACGGGCAGAGGAACAAAAGTAGACACCGACGAACAAAACTAGAGCTCGAGGAAGAAAACTAGAGCCGAAGGAACAAAACCAGAGACTGAGGAACAAACGGAGGTTCGAGGAACAAAACGAGACCCTTGGAACCAAACCAGAGCCCGAGGAGCTAAAGCAGAGCTGGAAGAACAAAACCAGAGCCCGAGGAACAAAACTAGCCCTCGAGGAAGAAAACCAGAGCCCGAGGAAGACAACCAGAGCTAGAGGAGCAAAACCACAGCTCGAGGAACAAAACAAGAGCCCGAGGAAAGAAACCAGAGCCCGAGGAATAAAACCAGAGCCCGACGAACAAAACAAGACCCTGAGGAACAAAACCAGAGCCAACGGAACTAAAACATAAGCAGAGCCCATGGAACAAAACCAGAGCCCGAGTAGAAAAACCAGAGGTGGAGGAACAAAACCAGAGCCCGTGGAACTAAACCAGAGCCCGAGGAACAGAACCAGAGCCTGTGGAACTAAACCAGAGCCCGAGGAACAAAACCAGAGCCCCAAAAAAAAAAGCACGGGCAGAGGAACAAAAGCAGAGGCCGAGGAACAAAACCAGAGCTCGAGGAAGAAAACTAGAGCCCGAGGAACAAAACCAGAGACTGAGGAACAAACGGAGGTCCGAGGAACAAAACGAGACCCTTGAAACCAAACCAGAGCCCGAGGAGCTAAAGCAGAGCTGGAAGAACAAAACCAGAGCCCGAGGAACAAAACCAGATCCCGAAGAACAAAAAGGAGGGCCCGAGGAATAAAACCAGAGCCCGAGGAACAAAACTAGCCCTCGAGGAAGAAAACCAGAGCCTGAGGAAGACAACGAGAGCTAGAGGAGCAAAACCACAGCTCAAAGAACAAGACCAGAGGCCGAGGAAAGAAACCAGAGCCTGAGGAAGGAAACCAGAGCCCAAGGAACAAAACCAGATCCTGAAGAACAAAAGGAGGGCCCGAGGAATAAAACCAGAGCCCAAAGAACAAAACTAGCCCTTGAGGAAGAAAACCAGAGCCCGAGGAGGAAAACCAGAGCCCGAGGAAGACAACGAGAGCTAGAGGAGCAAAACCACAGCTCGAGGAACAAAACCAGTGCCCGAGGAAAGAATCCAGAGCACGAGGAACGAAACCAGATACCAAAGAACAAATCCACAGCTCGAGGAACAAAACCAGCGCCCGAGGAAGAAAACCAGATCCCGAGGAACAAAACCAGAGCCCAATGAAGGAAACCAGATCCCGAGGAACAAAACCAGAGGTAGAGGAGCAAAGCCACAGCTCGAGGAACAAAACAAGAGCCCGAGGAACTAAACTAGAGCCCGAGGAATAAAACCAGAGCCCATGGAACAAAACCAGAGCCCGAGTAGAAAAACCAGAGCTGGAGGAACAAAACCAGAGCCCATGGAACTAAACCAGAGCCCGAGGAACAGAACCAGAGCCCGAGAAAAAAAAACACAGGCAGAGGAACAAAAGCAGAGGCCGAGGAACAAAACCAGAGCTTGAGGAAGAAAACTAGAGCCCGAGGAACAAAACCAGAGAGTGAGGAACAAATGGAGGTCCGAGGAACAAAACGAGACCCTTGGAACCAAACCAGAGCCCGAGGAGCTAAAGCAGAGCTGGAAGAACAAAACCAGAGCCCAAGGAACAAAACTAGCCCTCGAGAAAGAAAACCAGAGCCCGAGGAAGACAACCAGAGCTAGAGGAGCAAAACCACAGCTCGAGGAAGAAAACCAGTGCTCGAGGAAGAAAACCAGTGCCCGAGGAAAGAAACCAGAGCCCGAGGAACGAAACCAGAGCCCGAGGAACAAAACCAGATCCCGAAGAACAAAAAGGAGGGCCCGAGGAATAAAATCAGAGGCCGAGGAACAAAACTAGCCCTCGAGGAACAAAACCAGAGCCCGAGGAAGACAGCGAGATCTAGAGGAGCAAAACCACAGCTCGAGGAACAAAACGAGCTCCCGAGGAAAGAATCCAGAGCCCGAGGAACAAAACAAGATCAAGAAGAACAAAAGGAGGACCCGCGGAATAAAACCAGACCCCGAGGAACAAAACTAGCCCTCGAGGAAGAAAACCAGAGCCCGAGGAGGAACACCAGAGCCCGAGGAAGACAACGAGAGCTAAAGGAGCAAAACCACAGCTCGAGGAACAAAACCAGCGCCCGAGGAAAGAAACCAGAGTCCGAGGAACAAAAGCAGAGCCTAATGAACGAAACCAGATCCTGAGGAACAAAACCAGAGGTAGAGGAGCAAAGCCACAGCTCGAGGAAAAAAACAAGAGCCCGAGGAACTAAACTAGAGTCCGAGGAATAAAACCAGAGCCTAACGAACAAAACAAGAGCCTGAGGAAGAAAACCGGAGCCAATGAAACTAAACCAGAGCCCGAGGAACAAAACCAGAGCCCATGGAACAAAACCAGAGCCCGAGTAGAAAAACCAGAGCTGGAGGAACAAAACCAGAGCCCGTGGAACTAAACCAGAGGCCGAGGAACAGAACCAGAGCCCGTGGAACTTAACCAGAGCCCGAGGAAGAAAAGCAGAGTCCCAAAAGAAAAAGCACGGGCAGAGGAACAAAAGTAGACACCGACGAACAAAACTAGAGCTCGAGGAAGAAAACTAGAGCCGAAGGAACAAAACCAGAGACTGAGGAACAAACGGAGGTTCGAGGAACAAAACGAGACCCTTGGAACCAAACCAGAGCCCGAGGAGCTAAAGCAGAGCTGGAAGAACAAAACCAGAGCCCGAGGAACAAAACTAGCCCTCGAGGAAGAAAACCAGAGCCCGAGGAAGACAACCAGAGCTAGAGGAGCAAAACCACAGCTCGAGGAACAAAACCAGCGCCCGAGGAAAGAAACCAGAGCCCGAGGAACGAAACCAGATACCGAAGAGCAAAACCACAGCTCGAGGAACAAATCCAGCGCCCGAGGAAGAAAACCAGATCCCGAGGAACAAAACCAGAGCCCAATGAACGGAACCAGATCCCGAGGAACAAAACCAGAGGTAGAGGAGCAAAGCCACAGCTCGAGGAACAAAACAAGAGCCCGAGGAACTAAACTAGAGCCCGAGGAACAGAACCAGAGCCCGTGGAACTTAAACAGAGCCCGAGGAAGAAAACCAGAGCCCGAGAAAAAAGAACACGGTCAGAGGAACAAAAGCAGAGGCCGAGGAACAAAACCAGAGCTCGAGGAAGAAAACTAGAGCCCGAGGAACAAAACCAGAGACTGAGGAAGAAACGGAGGTTCCGAGGAACAAAACGAGACCCTTGGAACCAAACCAGAGCCCGAGGAGCTAAAGCAGAGCTGGAAGAACAAAACCAGAGCCCGAGGAACAAAACTAGCCCTCGAGGAAGAAAACCAGAGCCCGAGGAAGACAACCAGAGCGAGAGGAGCAAAACCACAGCTCGAGGAAGAAAACCAGTGCCCGAGGAATGATACCAGAGCCCGAGGAACGAATTCAGAGCCCGAGGAACAAAACCAGTTCCGAAGAACAAAAGGAGGGCCCGAGGAATAAAACCAGAGCTCGAGGAACAAAACTAGAACCCGAGAAATTAAACCATAGCCTGAGGAAGAAAACCAGAGCCCGAGGAACAAAACCAGAGACCGAGAAACAAATGGTGGGCCCGAGGAACAAAACGAGACCCGTGGACCCAAACCAGAGCCCGAGAGGCTAAAGCAGATCTGGAAGAACAAAACCAGAGGCCGGGGAACAAAACCAGTCCTCGAGGAAGAAAACCAGAGCCCGAGGAACAAAACCAGAGACCGAGGAAGACAACGAGAGCTAGAGGAGCAAAACCACAGCTCGAGGAACAAGACCAGAGGCCGAGGAAAGAAACCAGAGCCCGAGGAATAAAACCAGAGCACGACGAAAAAAACGAGAGCCTGAGGAACAAAACCAGAGCCAACGGAACTAAAACAGAGCCCGAGGAACAAAACCAGAGCCCATGGAACAAAACCAGAGCCCGAGTAGAAAAACCAGAGCTGGAGGAACAAAACCAGAGCCCGTGGAACTAAACCAGAGCCCGAGGAACAGAACCAGAGCGTGTGGAACTAAACCAGAGCCCGAGGAACAAAACCAGAGCCCCCAAAAAAAAGCACGGGGAGAGGAACAAAAGCAGAGGCTAAGGAAGAAAACCAGAGCTCGAGGAAGAAAACTAGAGCCCGAGGAACAAAACCAGAGAGTGAGGAACAAATGGAGGTCCGATGAACAAAACGAGACCCTTCGAACCAAACCAGAGCCCGAGGAGCTAAAGCAGAGCTGGAAGAACAAAATGAGAGCCCGAGGAACAAAACTAGCCCTCGAGGAAGAAAACCAGAGCCCGAGGAAGACAACCAGAGCGAGAGGAGCAAAACCACAGCTCGAGGAAGAAAACCAGTGCCCGAGGAAAGAAACCAGAGCCCGAGGAACGAAACCAGAGCCCGAGGAACAAAACCAGATCCTGAAGAACAAAAAGGAGGGCCCGAGGAATAAAACCAGAGGCCGAGGAAGAAAACTAGCCCTCGAGGAAGAAAACCAGAGCCCGAGGAAGACAACCAGAGCTAGAGGAGCAAAACCACAGCTCGAGGAAGAAAACCAGTGCCCGAGGAAAGAAACCAGAGCCCGAGGAACGAAACCAGAGCCCGAGGAAAAAAACTAGATCCCGAAGAACAAAAAGGAGGGCCCGAGGAATAAAACCAGAGCCCGAGAAAGAAAACTAGCCCTCGAGGAAGAAAAGCAGAGCCCGAGGAAGACAACCAGAGCTAGAGGAGCAAAACCACAGCTTGAGGAACAAAACCAGAGCCCGAGTAAAGAATCCAGAGCCTGAGGAACAAAACCAGATCCCGAAGAACAAAAGGAGGGCCCGCGGAATAAAACCAGACCCCGAGGAACAAAACTAGCCCTCGAGGAAGAAAACCAGAACCCGAGGAGGAAAACCAGAGTCCGAGCAAGACAACGAGATCTAGAGGAGCAAAACCACAGCTCGAGGAACAAAACCAGCGCCCGAGGAAAGAAACCAGAGCCCGAGGAACGAAACCAGATACCGAAGAACAAAACCACAGCTCGAGGAATAAAACCAGCGCCCGAGGAAGAAAACCAGATCCCGAGGAACAAAACCAGAGCCTAATGAACGAAACCAGATCCCGAGGAACAAAACCAGAGGTAGAGGAGCAAAGCCACAGCTGGAGGAACAAAACAAGAGCCCGAGGAACTAAACTAGAGTCCGAGGAATAAAACCAGAGCCCGACGAACAAAACAAGAGCCTGAGGAACAAAACCAGAGCCAATGAATCTAAACGAGAGCCCGAGGAACAAAACCAGAGCCCATGGAACGAAACCAGAGCCCGAGTAGTAAATCCAGAGCCCGAGGAACAAAACCAGAGCCCGTGGAACTTAACCAGAGCCCGAGGAACAAAACCAGAGACCGAGAAAGAAAAACACGGGCAGAGGAACAAAAGTAGACACCGACGAACAAAACCAGAGCTCGAGGAAGAAAACTAGAGCCCGAGGAACAAAACCAGAGACTGAGGAACAAACGGAGGGTCCGAGGAACAAAACGAGACCCTTGGAACCAAACCAGAGCCCGAGGAGCTAAAGCAGAGCTGGAAAAAGAAAACCAGAGCCCGAGGAACAAAACTAGCCCTCGAGGAAGAAAACCAGAGCCCAATGAACGAAACCAGATCCCGAGGAAGAAAACCAGAGGTAGAGGAGCAAAGCCACAGTTCGAGGAAAAAAACAAGAGCCCGAGGAACTAAACGAGAGCCCGAGGAACAAAACCAGAGCCCGACGAAAGAAACAAGAGCCCGAGTAGAAAAACCAGAGCTGGAGGAACAAAACCAGAGCCCGTGGAACTAAACCAGAGCCCGAGGAACAGAACCAGAGCCCGTGGAAGAAAACTAGATCCCGAGGAAAAAAAACAGAGACTGAGGAAGAAACGGAGGGTCCGAGGAACAAAACGAGACCCTTGGAACCAAACCAGAGCCCGAGGAGCTAAAGCAGAGCTGGAAGAACAAAACCAGAGCCCGAGGAACAAAACTAGCCCTCGAGGAAGAAAACCAGAGCCCGAGGAAGACAACCAGAGCTAGAGGACAAAACCACAGCTCCAGGAACAAAACAAGAGCCCGAGGAAAGAAACCAGAGCCCGAGGAATAAAACCAGAGAGCGACGAACAAAACGAGAGCCTGAGGAAAAAAACCAGAGCCAATGGAACTAAAACAGAGCCCAAGGAACAAAACCAGAGCCCATGGAACAAAACCAGAGCCCGAGTAGAAAAACCAGAGCTGGAGGAACAAAACCAGAGCCCGTGGAACTAAACCAGAGCCCGAGGAACAGAACCAGAGCCTGTGGAACTAAACCAGAGCCCGAGGAACAAAACCAGAGCCCCCCAAAAAAAAAGCACGGGCAGAGGAACAAAAGCAGAGGCTGAGGAAGAAAACCAGAGCTCGAGGAAGAAAACTAGAGCCCGAGGAACAAAACTAGAGACTGAGGAAGAAACGGAGGGTCCGAGGAACAAAACGAGACCCTTGGAACCAAACCAGAGCCCGAGGAGCTAAAGCAGAGCTGGAAGAACAAAATGAGAGCCCGAGGAACAAAACTAGCCCTCAAGGAAGAAAACCAGAGCCCGAGGAAGACAACCAGAGCTAGAGGAGCAAAACCACAGCTCGAGGAACAAAACCAGTGCCCGAGGAAAGAAACCAGAGCCCGAGGAACGAAACCAGAGCCCGAGGAACAAAACCAGATCCTGAAGAACAAAAAGGAGGGCCCGAGGAATAAAACCAGAGCCCGAGGAAGAAAACTAGCCCTCGAGGAAGAAAACCAGAGCCCGAGGAAGACAACCAGAGCTAGAGGAGCAAAACCACAGCTCGAGGAAGAAAACCAGTGCCCGAGGAAAGAAACCAGAGCCCGAGGAACGAAACCAGAGCCCGAGGAACAAAACTAGATCCCGAAGAACAAAAAGGAGGGCCCGAGGAATAAAACCAGAGCCCGAGGAAGAAAACTAGCCCTCGAGGAAGAAAAGCAGAGCCCGAGGAAGACAACGAGAGCTAGAGGAGCAAAACCACAGCTCGAGGAACAAAACCAGAGCCCGAGGAAAGAAAGCAGAGCCCGAGGAACAAAACCAGATCCCGAAGAACAAAAGGAGGACCCGCGGAATAAAACCAGACCCCGAGTGCGACGATCGAGGGAAGGCAGGCAGTCGACTCAATGTGAGTGATAAGGCCAGCTTCAACTTTATTGTAAAACCCTACACATATTTATACACTAAGTTCTACCTTATGCATACTTGTCTCACAATCATTGGCTTAGCTCTAAAAATTACATTATCATATTCCTCCTACTTTTGGTTACTGCTACGTGGTTCGGGTTCCATCCTGTTTTTCTTATACTGTACTTTCTCAAAGTTGCTTATCTGCACAGAGCAAGGTCAGCATGACTTTCTTTTCTCCCTTCTCAGCATGACTCAGAATTTTCCCACCGCGGCCTAGTCTGGCTAACTTTCTCCAACAATTCCCCCCTTTTCTTTTTGGACCACCAATACATTGTGGTTCATTTTTACAACATTATTTAAAATACAGTGATATGCTATTTTTACTATAACTTTAATTGTTAATAAAATACCAAGCCAGCGCTTGCGCAGTGCCTATGTTAGGCACTAGGGAAGCAAATACATTGGCTGTGGTTGACCATAATTCTATATTGTCGTTACAATCTGCCTGCAATTGATGTATAGACCTTTTGTGTCGATTTGTCGCTACTGTAGTTATATTAAGCCAACTTTGTCGGCTAACTGTGAGCAGAGTTAATTTACCTACATAACAAGGCCCTCCAAAGGCGTTCTTTGGAATGCCAGGCCATGCTCGATCCCCACAGATCAAAAAATATCCGGGGGGAAGAGCTTTGGCCATATCATTGTTCCACAAAGAGTTACTGGTTCCCTTCATACTCCGTCCATAGGCACTGAATGTTTTGGAAGCGTTATAATTCCCACAATATTGGCCTATTTCGAATCCTTTCGTAAAAGGTGAAACAACAGTCCAACCGGTGGTATTAACAAAAGGGTTGTTATCATCAGTGCGGCTGCTTATACCGATCAATGACTGAAAGGTCTGGGCCTGTGCGGCAAAGCGGCTAAAGCTGCCAAACACAAAACATGTCTGAGTAGTAACGTTATCAGTTGCATTTCCAGTTTTTTCTGACCCCAAAAGGTCAATTTCTTGGGGGTCCCAAGGGAGAGTGTGATTTAGGGCTCTTATTAGTTGTACCGAGCAATTTGCTACAGTAACATTTATACAATTAACTGTTACAGACATCCAATTATCAAAATCTCTGGCAATAATTTCAGGAAAGCCTATCAGACATATTTTAAAGGGCTCAGTTGCCGTAGCTGAACTCAGGCAAAGATCTGTCATCCCAGTTTTATTCGCCCACGCCACCCATAAGTTCGCACGGCTGGGCAACGGCATCGCTGGGATCAGTACAGACAGAGCTGCATTGATCATCATCAGCAACAGCAGCTTTGGTCCAGCGGCTTGGAATCCACTTCGGCCCTGTGGGAGTAAGTACACACATATAACCTCTACCCATATACTTCACTTCTGCTGGACCTTTCCACAGTCCGGTTGCTGGATCTCTATACATAACGAAAACTGGCTTGTCATCCTTATTTTCTTTAGGATAACCATGCACCCATGCTGGTGGCTCTTTCTGATCTGCAAAAATACATAAATGATTTAGCACAAAAAGAGTCTTAACAAGTCTTTCTTGTACATCAGAGATTTCCCTAAATTTTTGCAAATATTGTTTCAGCGTTTGATGCGCCCTTTCAATGATAGCTTGTCCCGTGGGTGAGTGCGGAATACCAGCAGTATGTCGCACTCCCCATGTTTGGAAAAAACGTTTCACTTTGGCGCTTGTGTATGCAGGGCCATTGTCAGTTTTTATCGTTTGTGGCACTCCCATAACTGCAAAACAACTAGTCAAATGTCGCATTACGTGGAGTGCTCGTTCTCCTGTTTGTGCCGTGGCCCATATAAATTTGCTATAGGTGTCAATCGTAACATGTATATATCTCAGTCTGCCAAAGTCAGCAACGTGAGTCACATCCACTTGCCACAATTCTCTGGCCTCGAGTCCCCTGGGATTCACGCCGATTCCGAGACCAGGCCCATGGTGGCTACACGTAGGACAGGCCCGCACAATCCCCTGTAAAATGTCCATAAAATATCCATAAATGTATACAAAATGTCCACTGCATTCATTTAGTCCATGACTTTGGGCTCCATCTGTTATGGTGGTCACTCAGGTCAGCAGAGGTGGTGCGTTGCGTGGAGTTACTGGGCACCAAAGCCGGCTCAGGTCGGGTCACTGCTGCACTTGCACTGCTCCTTGTAAAGTTTGTCCTCCGTTGGTTCAGGTGGTTCCTGCTGCTTGGGCATGGGCTTATCCACAGTCACAGACGCCTCGGGGCGTCCTGTCCCGCATGGACTCAGCCACAGGTCACAGTCCCTTCGATTCGAGTTCACGCTGCAGTTCCAGCCTGTCCAGCACAGCAGCACAGAAGCAGCAGCGATGCCCTGGCCATCTGCCGGCCCAGGCGCATCCCCATTGCTGTTATCAGAATGTTCCCAGGCACAGCACAGTAAGATGATCAGCAGTGCAGCAGTACAGCAAGCAGCAAGAGCAAAAAAGCAGCCACTAATGAGCACAAGACTCTAATACACATTAAGGCAAGCAAGCCCCATGGCAAGCACAAGAGCCTGCGAATTAATAGCTAAACAGCAGTAACAGCTATAAATTCAATCTAGCACATTCCAATCAAACGTGTCGTTATCTTGAATTGTAGTCTTTGGTTGCATTCCGGTAAATATCCATTCTAATACTCTCACAGTCTCCCCCTTTTTCTTTTTGCACTGCGTGAGTGCACCAATAAAATGTGTGGGGCCGTGCAAAACGGTTAAGTCCACAGGTAAGTCAGGGTCAATACGATCCACTGCTCGGTCAACGATGTGGGTACTGAGTTTTTGAATCACAATCGATAAGTCCTCGTAATATAAAAAGTCCTTGGAGACCACTGGATGATCGCCCCAACAACAACGCTCCATGAGATTGTCCATTGATAACTATGGGCCCTTTAATTCCTGTAGCAATTTTTCGCGGCCGGTCGTCAATTAGCGTGACATCTACTGCTGTTGCCAGATCCAGTCCGAGGCTCCCCCTGGTTGCTGGTCGAAGTTGGGTTGCTGGTCGAAGCTGGGCAATGGCGTCTGGTATCTCTGCACTGTCGTTTGGTTGGGGGCTGCCGTTGGCCTGAAGGTGACCGGAGCTGCGATTGGTGTCGGCGCGCTGCGGCTCTTGGCGCTCGGTTTCCCGTTTCCCGAATGCCGGCAGACTGTAGTATTATGATTATTCATTTGACAGTTCTGGCAGCTCCCGACATTGTCGACGCAGATGTCCTGGGTAGCTACATCGGAAGCACTTATACTCTCGTCGGCCAGTCGTCTTACTTTGGTGGGCATCCGGAGGCTTCAGTGGGGCAAGAGCTGCAAACGCCTGTCCCTGCGCCTTGACTAATTTTTCCCCTAGTTCTCTGGTTGTTTCAACTAACATGGCTTGAGCTCCTACAGGAACTCTACTCATTCACTCTAACATGACTTCTATGGTGGCGTCTAAGGGTAAGGTGACAAGGATGCCCTTCGTATAAGTATTACAATTCTCTAATACACACTGTCTCAGCAAAGGTCCTTTCATAAAATCTGCCATATCTGCACGGTCAATAGCGTCTGTGACTCTTTCTACAAAAGATGCAAAAGGCTCCTCTCTTCCTTGTTTAAGTGACATATATGAGGGAGGAGCTGGTGTAGTTTTAACTTTCTGCAAGGCTTCTCGTGCTAATTTCATAGATTCTAACAACACGTCTGGGCCAGTTTGCATCTGCATTTCTACAGAGGCAAAAGGACCTATACCCATTAGTTGTTCTACAGTTACTCCAGCTAAACGATCATTTGGGGCTCGGGGCGAGTGCGCAGATATTTCACAAAGTCTTTGCCAGTGAGCTTGCCAAAGTAATTGTTGTGATTGCTTCAAAATAAGCCTCATTATGTTCTTAATATCTTCTGGACATAGCATTCCGCTACCCCAGATATAGTTTAGCATTTGCCTTGCACATTAACTGTGTTTCGCAATTGATTTAATATTTTCCAATCTAGGGCCTGATGCACCCCAGTCATAGCCCCCGCGTTATCTACCTGGTAGATTACCGGGAAGGCTTGAGGGCTAATTTGATCTAATAAATCAAAATCTTTTTGTTCAACAGCTTCTCGTGCTATTTGTCCCAACTAACTCGCACTAAACGCGGCTGTTGATGAGCTTGGGACCGGGGGGGGGTGGGGGGGGGTGGGGGGGGTGGGGGGGGTGAGGGGTGGGGGGGTGGGGGGGGTGAGGCCTTTAGAAGACTTTCAGCTTGAGCAGTCTCCTGTCCGCTACCGTCTACCCTCTCATTTTCACTTGGACCCTCCCCCTCCCTTTCCCCCGGCGGTGCGGAGGGACAAGCCCTTTCTGTCGGCAGATCAGGAGGGGGACGAGAGGGTCGGCAAACAACGGGAACAGGAATTCCCGAAGGCGGAGGTGAAAAGAGGTCACCCCCTGCTGTGAGACGTCCAGCGGCAGGATCGGACTGCTCAAGCCGATCTGAGGCGGCTGTAGCTATTCACCTTTCAGTTTTATATCTTTTTATACAATTAATAACATCTCTCCAAGATTTCATTAATTTTCTTGCTGATTTATCATCATCAATTACTAGATCCCACAAACAATCTCCATAAGAACGCCACTCGTCTACTTCAAACATACTTTCAGGGTCTTTAAAAAACCCTTTCGCTTTCCCTAAGGCAATTAACCCAGCCAGGTCTTTTAATTGGCTTACTCCCCGCTTTTCTAAAAAGCATTTTAAAATATCGAAGGCTACCTCTACTTCCATTGCGCGCTTCTCCTGACCCTCTTAATTATCCGGTCGTTTGCAGCCTTTTCCCACGGGTAGCCTTCTATCGGACGGCGAACCCCTTCTTAATTATCCTGGGTTCAAGCACGGATCAGGCACGCCGCGACAGCGTCTACTGATCTTCTGCTCCCTGGTCGCTGCTACCAGTGCTTCTCCGATCTCGCTGTCCGGTGGAAAACAGGGATGGGGGGTCCCTGTTCGGGCGCCACTTGCGACGAGCGAGGGAAGGCAGGCAGTCGACTCAATGTGAGTGATAAGGCCAGCTTCAACTTTATTGTAAAACCCTACACATATTTATACACTAAGTTCTACCTTATGCATACTTGTCTCACAATCATTGGCTTAGCTCTAAAAATTACATTATCATATTCCTCCTACTTTTGGTTACTGCTACGTGGTTCGGGTTCCATCCTGTTTTTCTTATACTGTACTTTCTCAAAGTTGCTTATCTGCACAGAGCAAGGTCAGCATGACTTTCTTTTCTCCCTTCTCAGCATGACTCAGAATTTTCCCACCGCGGCCTAGTCTGGCTAACTTTCTCCAACACCCGAGGAACAAAACTAGCCCTCGAGGAAGAAAACCAGAGCCCGAGGAGGAAAACCAGAGCCCGAGGAAGACAATGAGAGCTAGAGGAGCAAAACCACAGCTCGAGGAACAAAATCAGCGCCCGAGGAAAGAAACCAGAGCACGAGGAACGAAACCAGATACCGAAGGGCAAAACCACAGCTCGAGGAACAAAACCAGCGCCCGAGGAAGAAAACCAGATCCCGAGGAACAAAACCAGAGCCCAATGAACGAAACCAGATCCCGAGGAAGAAAACCAGAGGTAGAGGAGCAAAGCCACAGCTCGAGGAAAAAAACAAGAGCCCGAGGAAATAAACGAGAGCCCGAGGAACAAAACCAGAGCCTGACGAACAAAACAAGAGCCCGAGTAGAAAAACCAGAGCTGGAGGAACAAAACCAGAGCCCGTGGAACTAAACCAGAGCCCGAGGAACACAACCAGAGCCCGAGAAAAAAAAACACAGGGAGAGGAACAAAAGCAGAGGCTGAGGAACAAAAGCAGAGCGCGAGGAAGAAAACTAGATCCCGAGGAAAAAAAACAGAGACTGAGGAAGAAACGGAGGGTCCGAGGAACAAAACGAGACCCTTGGAACCAAACCAGAGCCCGAGGAGCTAAAGCAGAGCTGGAAGAACAAAACCAGAGCCTGAGGAACAAAACTAGCCCTCGAGGAAGAAAACCAGAGCCTGAGGAAGACAACCAGAGCTAGAGGAGCAAAACCACAGCTCCAGGAACAAAACAAGAGCCCGAGGAAAGAAACCAGAGCCCGAGGAATAAAACCAGAGAGCGACGAACAAAACGAGAGCCTGAGGAAAAAAACCAGAGCCAACGGAACTAAACCAGAGATCGAGGAACAAAACCAGAGCCCATGGAACAAAACCAGAGCCCGAGTAGAAAAACCAGAGCTGGAGGAACAAAACCAGAGCCCGTGGAACTAAACCAGAGCCCGAGGAACACAACCAGAGCCCCCCAAAAAAAAGCACGGGCAGAGGAACAAAAGCAGAGGCCGAGGAAGAAAACCAGAGCTCGAGGAAGAAAACTAGAGCCCGAGGAACAAAACTAAAGACTGAGGAAGAAACGGAGGGTCCGAGGAACAAAACGAGACCCTTGGAACCAAATCAGAGCCCGAGGAGCTAAAGCAGAGCTGGAAGAACAAAACCAGAGCCCGAGGAACAAAACTAGCCCTCGAGGAAGAAAACCAGAGCCCGAGGAAGACAACCAGAGCTAGAGGAGCAAAACCACAGCTCGAGGAACAAAACCAGTGCCCGAGGAAAGAAACCAGAGCCCGAGGAACGAAACCAGAGCCCGAGGAACAAAACCAGATCCTGAAGAACAAAAAGGAGGGCCCGAGGAATAAAACCAGAGCCCGAGGAAGAAAACTAGCCCTCGAGGAAGAAAACCAGAGCCCGAGGAAGACAACCAGAGCTAGAGGAGCAAAACCGCAGCTCGAGGAAGAAAACCAGTGCCCGAGGAAAGAAACCAGAGCCCGAGGAACGAAACCAGAGCCCGAGGAACAAAACTAGATCCCAAAGAACAAAAAGGAGGGCCCGAGGAAGAAAACCAGAGCCCGAGGAAAAAAACTAGCCCTCGAGGAAGAAAACCAGCGCCCGAGGAAGACAACGAGAGCTAGAGGAGCAAAACCACAGCTCGAGGAACAAAACCAGAGCCCGAGGAAAGAATCCAGAGCCCGAGGAACGAAACCAGAGCCCGAGGAACAAAACCAGATTGCGAAGAACAAAAGGAGGCCCCGAGGAACAAAACCAGAGCCCGTGGAATTACACGAGAATCTGAGGAACAAAACCAGAGCCCGAGGAAAAAACCAGAGCCTGAGGAAAAAAACCAGAGCCAATGGAACTAAAACAGAGCTTGAGGAAGAAAACTAGAACCCGAGAAATAAACCAGAGCCTGAGGAAGAAAACCAGAGCCCGAGGAACAAAACCAGAGTCCGAGAAACAAATGATGGGCCCGAGGAACAAAACGAGACCCGTGGACCCAAACCAGAGCCCGAGGAGCTAAAGCAGAGCTGGAAGAACAAAACCAGAGGCCGGGGAACAAAACCAGTCCTCGAGGAAGAAAACCAGAGCCCGAGGAAGAAAACCAGAGACCGAGGAAGACAACGAGAGCTAGAGGAGCAAAACCACAGCTCGAGGAACAAGACCAGAGGCCGAGGAAAGAAACCAGAGCCCGAGGAAGGAAACCAGAGCCCAAGGAACAAAACCAGATCCTGAAGAACAAAAGGAGGGCCCGAGGAAGAAAACCAGAGCCCGAAGAACAAAACTAGCCCTTGAGGAAGAAAACCAGAGCCCGAGGAGGAAAACTAGAGCCCGAGGAAGACAACGAGAGCTAGAGGAGCAAAACCACAGCTCGAGGAACAAAACCAGAGCCCGAGGAAAGAATCCAGAGCCCGAGGAACGAAACCAGAGCCCGAGGAACAAAACCAGATTGCGAAGAACAAAAGGAGGCCCCGAGGAACAAAACCAGAGCCCGTGGAATTACACGAGAGTCTGAGGAACAAAACCAGAGCCCGAGGAAAAAACCAGAGCCTGAGGAAAAAAACCAGAGCCAATGGAACTAAAACAGAGCTTGAGGAAGAAAACTAGAACCCGAGAAATAAACCAGAGCCTGAGGAAGAAAACCAGAGCCCGAGGAACAAAACCAGAGCCCGAGGAACAAAACCAGAGTCCGAGAAACAAATGATGGGCCCGAGGAACAAAACGAGACCCGTGGACCCAAACCAGAGCCCGAGGAGCTAAAGCAGAGCTGGAAGAACAAAACCAGAGGCCGGGGAACAAAACCAGTCCTCGAGGAAGAAAACCAGAGCCCGAGGAAGAAAACCAGAGACCGAGGAAGACAACGAGAGCTAGAGGAGCAAAACCACAGCTCGAGGAACAAGACCAGAGGCCGAGGAAAGAAACCAGAGCCCGAGGAAGGAAACCAGAGCCCAAGGAACAAAACCAGATCCTGAAGAACAAAAGGAGGGCCCGAGGAAGATAACCAGAGCCCGAAGAACAAAACTAGCCCTTGAGGAAGAAAACCAGAGCCCGAGGAGGAAAACCAGAGCCCGAGGAAGACAACGAGAGCTAGAGGAGCAAAACCACAGCTCGAGGAACAGAACCAGTGCCAGAGGAAAGAAACCAGAGACCGAGGAACGAAACCAGATACCAAAGAACAAAACCACAGCTCGAGGAACAAAACCAGCGCCCGAGGAAGAAAACCAGATCCCGAGGAACAAAACCAGAGCCCAATGAAGGAAACCAGATCCTGAGGAAGAAAACCAGAGGTAGAGGAGCAAAGCCACAGCTCGAGGAACAAAACAAGAGCCCGAGGAACTAAACTAGAGCCTGAGGAATAAAATCAAAGCCCATGGAGCAAAACCAGAGCCCGAATAGAAAAACCAGAGCTGGAGGAACAAAACCAGAGCCCGTGGAACTAAACCAGAGCCCGAGGAACAGAACCAGAGCCCGTGGAACTAACCCAGAGCCAGAGGAAGAAAACCAGAGCCCCAGAAAGAAAAACACAGGCAGAGGAACAAAAGCAGAGGCCGAGGAACAAAACCAGAGCTCGAGGAAGAAAACTAGAGCCCGAGGAACAAAACCAGAGACTGAGGAACAAATGGAGGTCCGATGAACAAAACGAGACCCTTGGAACCAAACCAGAGCCCGAGGAGCTAAAGCAGAGCTGGAAGAACAAAACCAGAGCCCAAGGAACAAAACTAGCCCTCAAGAAAGAAAACCAGAGCCCGAGGAAGACAACCAGAGCTAGAGGAGCAAAACCACAGCTTGAGGAACAAAACCAGTGCCCGAGGAAAGAAACCAGAGCCCGAGGAAAGAAACCAGAGCCCGAGGAACAAAACCAGAGCCCGAGGAACAAAACCAGATCCCGAAGAACAAAAAGGAGGGCCCGAGGAATAAAACCAGAGCCCGAGGAAGAAAACTAGCCCTCGAGGAAGAAAACCAGAGCCCGAGGAAGACAACCAGAGCTAGTGGAGCAAAACCACAGCTCGAGGAACAAAACCAGAGCCCGAGGAAAGAATCCAGAGCCCGAGGAACAAAACCAGATCCCGAAGAACAAAAGGAGGACCCGCGGAATAAAACCAGATCCCGAGGAACAAAACTAGCCCTCGAGGAAGAAAACCAGAGCCCGAGGAGGAAAAGCAGAGCCCGAGGAAGACAATGAGAGCTAGAGGAGCAAAACCACAGCTCGAGGAACAAAACCAGCGCCCGAGGAAGAAAACCAGATCCCGAGGAACAAAACCAGAGCCCAATGAACGAAACCAGATCCCGAGGAAGAAAACCAGAGGTAGAGGAGCAAAGCCACAGCTCGAGGAAAAAAACAAGAGCCCAAGGAACTAAACGAGAGCCCGAGGAACAAAACCAGAGACTGACGAACAAAACAAGAGCCCGAGTAGTAAAACCAGAGCTGGAGGAACAAAACCAGAGCCCGTGGAACTAAACCAGAGCCCGAGGAACACAACCAGAGCCTGTGGAACTTAACCAGAGCCCGAAGAACAAAACCAGAGCCCGAGAAAAAAAAACACGGGCAGAGGAACAAAAGCAGAGGCCGAGGAACAAAACCAGAGCTCGAGGAAGAAAACTAGATCCCGAGGAAAAAAAACAGAGACTGAGGAAGAAACGGAGGGTCCGAGGAACAAAACAAGAACCTTGGAACCAAACCAGAGCCCGAGGAGCTAAAGCAGAGCTGGAAGAACAAAACCAGATCCCGAGGAACAAAACTAGCGCTCGAGGAAGAAAACCAGAGCCCGAGGAAGACAACCAGAGCTAGAGGAGCAAAACCACAGCTCGAGGAACAAAACAAGAGCCCGAGGAAAGAAACCAGAGCCCGAGGAATAAAACCAGAGAGCGACGAACAAAACGATAGCCTGAGGAACAAAACCAGAGCCAACGGAACTAAAACAAGAGCAGAGCCCATGGAACAAAACCGGAGCCCGAGTAGAAAAACCAGAGCTGGAGGAACAAAACCAGAGCCCGTGGAACTAAACCAGAGCCCGAGGAACAGAACCAGAGAGTGTGGAACTAAACCAGAGCCCGAGAAACAAAACCAGAGCCCCAGGAAAAAAAAGCACGGGCAGAGGAACAAAGCAGAGGCCGAGGAAACAAACCAGAGCTAGAGGAAGAAAACTAGAGCCCGAGGAACAAAACCAGAGACTAAGGAACAAATGGAGGGTAAGAGGAACAAATGAGACCCTTGGAAGCAAACCAGAGCCCGAGGAGCTAAAGCAGAGCTGGAAGAATAAAACCAGAGCCCGGGGAACAAAACCAGCCATCGAGGAAGAAAACCAGAGCCCGAGGAAGAAAACCAGAGCCTGAGGAAGAAAACCAGAGCCCGAGGAAGACAACGAGAGCTGGAGGAGCAAAACCACAGCTCGAGGAACAAAACCAGTGCCCGAGGAAAGAAACCAGAGCCTGAGGAACGAAACCAGAGCCCGAGGAACAAAACCAGATACCGAAGAACAAAAGGAGGGCCCGAGGAATAAAACCAGAGCCCGAGGAAGAAAACTAGCCCTCGAGGAAGAAAACCAGAGCCCGAGGAGGAAAACCAGAGCCCGAGGAAGACAACGGGAGCTAGAGGAGCAAAACCACAGCTCGAGGAACAAAACCAGCACCCGAGGAAAGAAACTAGAGCACGAGGAACGAAACCAGATACCGAAGAGCAAAACCACAGCTCGAGGAACAAAACCAGCGCCCGAGGAAGAAAACCAGATCCCGAGGAACAAAACCAGAGCCCAATGAACGAAACCAGATCGTGAGGAACAAAACCAGAGGTAGAGGAGCAAAGCCACAGCTCGAGGAACAAAACAAGAGCCCGAGGAACTAAACTAGAGCCCGAGGAACAAAACCAGAGCCCAGGGAACAAAACCAGAGCCCAAGTAGAAAAACCAGAGCTGGAGGAACAAAACGAGAGTCCGTGGAACTAAGCCAGAGCCCGAGGAACAGAACCAGAGCCCGTGGAACTAACCCAGAGTCCGAGGAAGAAAACCAGAGCCGGAGAAAAAAGAACACGGGCAGAGGAACAAAAGCAGAGGCCGAGGAACAAAACCAGAGCTAGAGGAAGAAAACTAGACGCCGAGGAATAAAACCAGAGACTGAGGAACAAATGGAGGTCCGAGGAACAAAACGAGACCCTTGGAACCAAACCAGAGCCCGAGGAGCTAAAGCAGAGCTGGAAGAAAAAAACCAGAGCCTGAGGAACAAAACTAGCCCTCAAGGAAGAAAACCAGAGCCCGAGGAAGAAAACCAGAGGTAGAGGAGGAAAACCACAGCTCGAGGAAAAAAACCAGAGCCCGAGGAAAGAAACCAGAGCCCGAGGAACGAATCCAGATAGAGAAGAACAAAACCACAGCTCGAGGAACAAAACAAGCGCCTGAGGAAGAAAACCAGATCCCAAGGTACAAAACCAGAGCCTAATGAACGAAACCAGATCCCAAGAAAGAAAACCAGAGGTAGAGGAGGAAAGTCACAGCTCGAGGAACAAAACAAGAGCCCGAGGAACTAAACTACAGTCCGAGGAATAAAACCAGATCCCGAAGAAAAAAAAGGAGGGCCCGAGGAAGAAAACCAGAGCCCGAGGAACAAAACTAGCCCTCGAGGAAGAAAACCAGAGCCCGAGGAAGACAACCAGAGTTAGAGGAGCAAAAACAGCGCCCGAGGAAAGAATCCAGAGCCCGAGGAACGAAACCAAAGCCCGAGGAATGAAACTAGATCCCAAAGAACAAAAGGAGGGCCCGAGGAAGAAAACCAGACCCCGAAGAACAAAACTAGCCCTCGAGGAAGAAAACCAGAGCCCGAGGAGGAAAAGCAGAGCCCGAGGAAGACAACGAGAGCTAGAGGAGCAAAACCACAGCTCGAGGAACAAAACCAGCGCCCGAGGAAGAAAACCAGATCCCGAGGAACAAAACCAGAGCGCAATGAACGAAACCAGATCCCGAGGAAGAAAACCAGAGGTAGAGGAGCAAAGCCACAGCTCGAGGAACAAAACAAGAGCCCGAGGAACTAAACTAGAGTCCAAGGAACAAAACCAGAGCCCATGGAACAAAACCAGAGCCCGAGTAGAAAAACCAGAGCTGGAGGAACAAAACGAGAGCCTGTGGAACTAAACCAGAGCCCGAGGAAGAAAACCAGAGCCCGAGAAAAAAGAACATGGGCAGAGGAACAAAAGCAGAGGCCGAGGAACAAAACCAGAGCTCGAGGAAGAAAACCAGAAACTGAGGAACAAATGGAGGTCCGAGGAACAAAACGAGACCCTTGGAACCAAACCAGAGCCCGAGGAGGAAAACCAGAGCTGGAAGAACAAAACCAGAGCCCGAGGAACAAAACTAGCCCTCGAGGAGGAAAACCAGAGCCCGAGGAAGACAACGAGAGCTAGAGGAGCAAAACCACAGCTCGAGGAAAAAAACCAGCGCCCGAGGAAAGAAACCAGAGCCCGAGGAACGAAACCAGATACCGAAGGGCAAAATCACAGCTTGAGGAACAAAACCAGCGCCCGAGGAAGAAAACCTGATCCCGAGGAACAAAACCAGAGCCCAATGAACGAAACCAGATCCCGAGGAAGAAAACCAGAGGTAGAGGAGCAAAGCCACAGCTCGAGGAACAAAACAAGAGCCCGAGGAACTAAACTAGAGTCCGAGGAATAAAACCAGAGCCCGATGAACAAAACAAGAGCCTGAGGAACAAAACCAGAGCCAATGAAACTAAACCAGAGCCCGAGTAGAAAAACCAGAGCTGGAGGAAAAAAAACAGAGCCCGTGGAACTAAACCAGAGCCCGAGGAACAGAACCAGAGCCCGTGGAACTTAACCAGAGCCCGAGGAAGAAAACCAGAGCCCGAGAAAAAAGAACACGGGCAGAGGAACAAAAGCAGAGGCCGAGGAACAAAACCAGAGCTCGAGGAAGAAAACTAGAGCCCGAGGAACAAAACCAGAGTCTGAGGAACAAACGGAGGGTCCGAGGAACAAAACGAGACCCTTGGAACCAAACCAGAGCCCGAGGAGCTAAAGCAGAGCTGGAAGAACAATACCAGAGCCCGAGGAACAAAACTAGCCCTCGAGGAAGAAAACCAGAGCCCGAGGAAGACAACCAGAGCTAGAGGAGCAAGACCACAGCTCGAGGAACAAAACCAGTGCCCGAGGAAAGAAACCAGAGCCCGAGGAACGAAACCAGAGCCCGAGGAACAAAACCAGATCGCGAGGAACAAAAGGAGTCCCCGAGGAACAAAACCAGAGCCCGTGGAATTATACGAGAGTCTGAGGAACAAAACCAGAGCCCGAGGAAAAAAAACCAGAGCCTGAGGAACAAAACCAGAGCCAATGGAACTAAAACAGAGCTCGAGGAACAAAACTAGAACCCGAGAAATTAAACCAGAGCCTGAGGAAGAAAACCAGAGCCCGAGGAATAAAACCAGAGACCGAGAAACAAATGGTGGGCCCGAGGAACAAAACGAGACCCGTGGACCCAAACCAGAGCCCGAGGAGCTAAAGCAGAGCTGGAAGAACAAAACCAGAGGCCGGGGAACAAAACCAGTCCTCGAGGAAGAAAACCAGAGCCCGAGGAAGAAAACCAGAGACCGAGGAAGACAACGAGAGCTAGAGGAGCAAAACCACAGCTCGAGGAACAAAACCAGAGCCCGAGGAAAGAAACCAGAGCCCGAGGAACGAAACCAGAGCCCGAGGAACAAAACCAGAGCCCGAAGAACAAAAGGAGGGCCTGAGGAATAAAATCAGAGGCCGAGGAACAAAACTAGCCCTCGAGGAAGAAAACCAGAGCCCGAGGAAAAAAAACAGAGCCCAATGAAGGAAACCAGATCCCGAGGAAGAAAACCAGAGGTAGAGGAGCAAAGCCACAGCTCGAGGAACAAAACAAGAGCCCGAGGAACTAAACTAGAGTCCGAGGAATAAAACCAGAGCCCATGGAACAAAACCAGAGCCCGAGTAGAAAAACCAGAGCTGGAAGAACAAAACCAGAGCCCGTGGAACTAAACCAGAGCCCGAGGAACAGAACCAGAGCCCGTGGAACTAAACCAGAGCCCCAGGGAAGAAAACCAGAGCCCGAGAAAAAAGAACACGGGCAGAGGAACAAAAGCAGAGGCCGAGTGTCCTAGTTTCGGCTGGGATAGGGTTAAATTTCTTCCTAGTGCTGTGTTTTGGATTTAGTACGAGGAGAATGTTGATAACACACCGATGTTTTCAGTTTTTGCTAAGTGCCCTCCTAGTCCAAGGACAGCTCCCGTGCCTACTGACTGAGCTAGGTACACGAGATGGGAGGGAACATAATCAGGACAGCCAGCCCAGCTGGCTAATGGGGTATTCCATACCATGTGACGTCATGCTCAGTATATGAACGGTAGGCGTGATCCAGGAAGGGCCGATCGCTACTTGGTTATCGGTCAGCGCGGGTGGTGAGCAATTGCATTGTGCATCACTCATTTTGTATATTCTATCATTATTTATTATCATTATTCTCCCTTTTCTGTTCTATTAAACTGTCTTTATCTCAACCCACGAGTTTTTCTCACTCCTACCCGTCTGATTCTCTCCCCGTCCCACTGGGGGGGCGGGGGGAGTGAGTGAGCGGCTGCGTGGTGTTTGGCTGCCTGCCAGGTTAAACCACGACAGTCCTTTTTGGCGCCCAACGTGGGGCTCGAAGGGTTGAGATAACGATAGATCTGACCAAAGTGTGTTAAGGCAAAATTGTTACAAGCATCCATTATATTGATTGGTCACAATGGTGATGTATTGGCTGTCAAAGTTGTGGGGCTGGCTCTCAATGTTGGGTCATGTAATACCTTGCTTGCAGTATATGTTCCCGTTTGTGCTGTTTATCATTATTCGGAACTGGGCCAAGATTATCATTTTGTTGCTGTTTTATGAGGTGATAAAATCGTTGGTCGTAAGTCTAATCTGGTATCTGTATTCGGCACTGCCGTCATTTCTGTACCTTGGGAACCACCTCTTAGAAATTATTGGTAATTGCACTTGCTTCTCCTCGGAGAATGAATTTAAGGGGGAGACGGGATGGGACACTCTCTCCCACTTGTTCAGCTTCCCTTCCATATCGTCAGAAACTCCTTTTTCCTCTATCCTCTTCACAAAGATATCCACAATATTCCCTGAGAATTTTGAATATCCTTGGGATGTTCAAACAAGCATGATCATATTGCTATGTCTCCTGAATGTGGTTCAGGCCTTGTTTAGGGTTAAACAACTATTCAGGAATACTGTCCAGAGATCAACCCTCCGGAACAAGAAAAGAGGGAGGGCAAGCAGCGGTGCCTCATCGGGGCGGGCGGAGCGGCGAGTCTCGGGGGCGGCTACAGACACGGTGGCTACTCAAAACCCCACGACAGGCACTGCGGCTACTCCAACCCCCATGACAACCCCTGTGGCTACTCAAACCCCGGCAACAGTCACCGTAGCTTCTCCAACCCCTGCGACAAGCACTGCAGCCACTCAAGCTCCGGCAACAGGCACTACAATTACTCCAACCCCCATGACAAGCACTGCAGCTACCCAAACCCCAGCAACAGGCACTACAGCTGAACCAGAGGACCAACCCTTGCTGGTATCCGTTGCCCCTGTACAGAAGAGGAAATCTTGGAAGCGGAGATCAGGTTGTTTAGAAAGGGATGATGAAAGAGCAGGGGCATCACGAGGAGAGGAGGAGGAAGAGGAAGAACTCATAAACGAGACGGAAACCACCCGATCCCTATCCCTGAGTGAGCTGCGAGATATGCGGAAAGATTTCAGCCGTCGTCCAGGCGAGCATATTGTTACCTGGCTGCTCCGATGCTGGGATAATGGGGCCAGTAGCCTGGAATTAGAGGGGAAGGAGGCCAAACAGCTGGGATCCCTTGCTAGGGAAGCGGGTATTGACAAAGCAATAGGAAAAGGGACACAGGTCCTCAGCCTCTGGAGGCGACTGCTGTCAGGCGTGAAGGAAAGGTATCCCTTCAAGGAAGATGTTATATATCGCCTAGGCAAATGGACCACTATGGAGAGAGGTATCCAGTACCTGAGAGAACTAGGCGTGCTGGAGGTGGTTTATTGTGACCTGGACGACGGCTGAACACCCAAAGATCCAGATGACGTCCAGTGCACGCGACCCATGTGGCGGAAGTTGGTACGGAGCGCACCAGCATCGTACGCCAGTTCGTTGGCAGTACTGTGCTGGAAAGAGGAAGAAGCACCAACGGTGGATGAGGTGGTTAACAGACTTCGGGATTTCGAAGAAACTATCTCCTCCTCCCTTGTCTCGGCTGTAGAGAAACTATCCCGAGAGGTCCAGCAACTCAAAGACGATAGGTCCTATTCTCCACCTGTACGGACCAGTATCTCAGCCATTAGGAGTCAGCGTTTTTCTCCTCAAGAGAGAGGATATCGAAAGTACACACCGCGGGGCACCCTGTGGTTTTACCTGCGTGACCACGGAGAGGACATGAGGCAGTGGGATGGAAAACCTACCTTGACCCTAGAGGCACGTGTACGTGAGTTGCAAGGAAAAACAATCACACAAGGGGGTTCTCTCAGGAAAAATGCTGCTCCAGTTTTCAGGAAAACCCTGTCCCACGACGGTCCAGTTTCCAGTGAACAGTTCCCCAGACAGAGTAGAAGGGCTGATCTTACTTTGGACTGTAATGAAGGAGTTCTTGACTCACGTTTGCAAGAAGTGAGAAGCGGATACTATGACCAGAACTAGAGGGGCCCTGCCTCCGGCCAGGTGGAGGAAAGGGACAACCGGGTTTACTGGACTGTGTGGACTCGATGGCCTGGCACATCAGAGCCACAGGAGTATAAGGCTCTCGTAGACACCGGTGCACAGTGCACCCTAATGCCGTCAAGCTATAAAGGGGCAGAACCCATTTGTATTTCTGGAGTGACAGGGGGATCCCAAGAGTTAACTGTATTGGAGGCCGAAGTGAGCCTAACCGGGAACGAGTGGCAGAAGCACCCCATTGTGACTGGCCCAGAGGCTCCGTGCATCCTTGGCATAGACTATCTCAGGAGAGGGTATTTTAAGGACCCAAAAGGGTATCGGTGGGCTTTTGGTATAGCTGCCCTGGAGACGGAGGAAATTAAACAGCTGTCCACCTTGCCCGGTCTCTCAGAGGACCCTTCTGTTGTGGGGTTGTTGAGGGTTGAAGAACAACAAGTACCAATCGCTACCACAACAGTGCATCGGCGACAATACCGCACCAACCGAGATTCCCTGATCCCTATCCATGAGCTGATTCGTCGATTGGAGTGCCAAGGAGTGATCAGCAAGACTCGCTCACCCTTCAACAGTCCCATATGGCCAGTGCGAAAGTCTAATGGAGAGTGGAGACTAACAGTAGACTACCGTGGCCTGAACGAAGTCACGCCGCCACTGAGTGCTGCCGTGCCGGACATGCTAGAACTTCAATACGAACTGGAGTCAAAGGCAGCCAAGTGGTACGCCACCATTGACATTGCTAATGCCTTCTTCTCCATCCCTTTGGCAGCAGAGTGCAGGCCACAGTTTGCTTTCACTTGGAGGGGCGTCCAGTACACCTGGAACCGACTGCCCCAGGGGTGGAAACACAGCCCTACCATTTGCCATGGACTAATTCACACCGCACTGGAACAGGGTGAGGCTCCAGAACACCTGCAATACATTGATGACATCATCGTATGGGGCAACACAGCAGAAGAAGTTTTTGAGAAAGGGGAGAGAATAATTCAAATCCTTCTGAAAGCCGGTTTTGCCATAAAACAAAGTAAGGTCAAGGGACCTGCACAGGAGATCCAGTTTTTAGGAATAAAATGGCAAGACGGACGTCGTCAGATCCCAATGGATGTGATCAACAAAATAACAGCCATGTCCCCACCAACTAGCAAAAGGGAAACACAAGCTTTCTTAGGCGTTGTGGGCTTTTGGAGAATGCATATTCCAGATTACAGCCTGATTGTAAGCCCTCTCTATCATGTGACCAGGAAGAAGAACGACTTCAGATGGGGCCCTGAGCAACAACAAGCCTTTGAACAAATTAAACAGGAGATAGTCCATGCAGTAGCCCTTGGGCCAGTCCGGGCAGGACAAGATGTGAAGAATGTGCTCTACACCGCAGCCGGGGAGAATGGCCCTACCTGGAGCCTCTGGCAGAAAGCACCAGGGGAGACTCGAGGTCGACCCTTAGGGTTCTGGAGTCGGGGATACAGAGGATCTGAGGCCCGCTACACTCCAACTGAGAAGGAGATATTGGCAGCATATGAAGGGGTTCGAGCTGCTTCGGAAGTGGTTGGTACTGAAGCACAGCTCCTCCTGGCACCCCGACTGCCGGTGCTGGGCTGGATGTTCAAAGGGAGGGTCCCCTCTACACATCACGCAACTGATGCTACGTGGAGTAAGTGGGTCGCACTGATCACACAACGGGCCCGAATAGGAAACCCCAGTCGCCCAGGAATCTTGGAGGTGATCACGAACTGGCCAGAAGGCAAAGATTTTGGAATATCCCCAGAGGAGGAGGTGACACGTGCTGAAGAAGCCCCACTGTATAATAAACTACCAGAAAGCGAGAAGCAATATGCCCTGTTCACTGATGGGTCCTGTCGCCTTGTGGGAAAGCATCGGAGGTGGAAAGCTGCTGTATGGAGTCCTATACGCCAAGTTGCAGAAACTGCTGAAGGAGAAGGTGAATCGAGCCAGTTTGCAGAGGTAAAAGCCATCCAGCTGGCCTTGGACATTGCTGAACGAGAAAAATGGCCAGTACTCTATCTCTATACTGACTCATGGATGGTGGCAAATGCCCTGTGGGGGTGGTTGCAGCAGTGGAAGCAGAACAACTGGCAGCACAGAGGTAAACCCATCTGGGCTGCCGCATTGTGGCAAGATATTGCTGCCCGAGTAGAGAACCTGGTTGTAAAAGTACGTCACGTAGATGCTCACGTACCCAAGAGACGGGCCACTGAAGAACATCAAAACAACCAGCAGGTGGACCAGGCTGCTAAGATTGAAGTGGCCCAGGTGGATCTGGACTGGCAACATAAGGGTGAATTATTTATAGCTCGGTGGGCCCATGATGCCTCAGGCCATCAAGGAAGAGATGCAACATATAGATGGGCTCGTGATCGAGGGGTGGACTTAACCATGGACGCTATTGCACAGGTTATCCATGAATGTGAAACGTGCGCTGCAATCAAACAAGCCAAGCGAGTAAAGCCTCTTTGGTATGGGGGACGATGGTTGAAATACAAATATGGGGAGGCCTGGCAGATTGATTATATCACACTCCCACAAACCCGCCACGGCAAGCGCTATGTGCTCACCATGGTGGAAGCAACCACCGGCTGGCTAGAAACATACCCTGTGCCCCATGCCACTGACCGGAACACCATCCTGGGCCTTGAAAAGCAAGTCCTGTGGCGACATGGCACCCCAGAAAGAATTGAGTCAGACAACGGGACTCATTTCCGAAACACCCTCATAGACACCTGGGCCAAAGAGCACGGCATTGAGTGGGTCTATCACATCCCCTACCATGCACCAGCCTCCAGGAAAATCGAACGATACAACGGGCTGCTAAAGACAACACTGAGGGCAATGGGTGGTGGGACATTCAAGCATTGGGATACACATTTAGCAAAAGCCACCTGGTTAGTCAACACTAGGGGGTCTGTTAATCGAGCTGGCCCTGCCCAATCAAGACTTTTACGTACTGTAGATGGAGATAAAGTCCCTGTCGTGCACATAAGAAATATGCTGGGGAAGACAGTCTGGGTTACTCCTGCCTCTGGCAAGGGAAAACCCATCCATGGGATTGCTTTTGCTCAAGGACCTGGGTGCACTTGGTGGGTGATGCGAAAGGATGGGCAAGTCCGGTGTGTACCTCAAGGGGATTTGATTTTGGGTGAAAATAGCTAATGAACTGAATTTTATGATGTCAATTGTTATATGATATTGTATATCATTATTTCTATGATTGCTATCAATGGTATAGCAGTGAAAATCACCCAGATTAATGAAGAATGAACTAACTCCGATGAAACCGAGCAAAGTGCAACGATGATAGAACTGGACGAGCGCAGCAGTACCAAAATGAGAACTGGCTTCAGGATGCAGCAGCCCAACACCACACACCATCCTTCTGGCCCTGAAAGACTGTTATGACAGATGGAGCCCAAAGTTGTGGACTAAAAGAACTCAATGGACATTTATATATATTTATGTATATATATATGTATGTGTATGTATTATATATGTATATATATAAAAAAAAAAATAGTGGTGATTAATTGAAAGGTATCGAAAAATGTGAGACCTAAGCATAACGTAAATGGTATGGAATAAGGGGTGCATACTGTCCTAGTTTCGGCTGGGATAGGGTTAAATTTCTTCCTAGTGCTGTGTTTTGGATTTAGTACGAGGAGAATGTTGATAACACACCGATGTTTTCAGTTTTTGCGAAGTGCCCTCCTAGTCCAAGGACAGCTCCCGTGCCTACTGACTGAGCTAGGTACACGAGATGGGAGGGAACATAATCAGGACAGCCAGCCCAGCTGGCTAATGGGGTATTCCATACCATGTGACGTCATGCTCAGTATATGAACGGTAGGCGTGATCCAGGAAGGGCCGATCGCTACTTGGTTATCGGTCAGCGCGGGTGGTGAGCAATTGCATTGTGCATCACTCATTTTGTATATTCTATCATTATTTATTATCATTATTCTCCCTTTTCTGTTCTATTAAACTGTCTTTGTCTCAACCCACGAGTTTTTCTCACTCCTACCCTTCCGATTCTCTCCCCGTCCCACTGGGGGGCGGGGGGAGTGAGTGAGCGGCTGCGTGGTATTTGGCTGCCTGCCAGGTTAAACCACGACACCGAGGAACAAAACCAGAGCTCGAGGAAGAAAACTAGAGCCCGAGGAACAAAACCAGAGACTGAGGAACAAATGGAGGTCCGATGAACAAAACGAGACCCTTGGAACCAAACCAGAGCCCGAGGAGTAAAGCAGAGCTGGAAGAACAAAACCAGAGCCCGAGGAACAAAACTAGCCCTCGAGGAAGAAAACCAGAGCCCGAGGAAGACAACCAGAGCTAGAGGAGCAAAACCACAGCTCGAGGAACAAAACCAGCGCCCGAGGAAAGAAACCAGAGCCCGAGGAACGAAACCAGATACCGAAGAGCAAAACCACAGCTCGAGGAACAAAACCAGCGCCCGAGGAAGAAAACCAGATCCCGAGGAACAAAACCAGAGCCCAATGAACGAAACCAGATCCCGAGGAAGAAAACCAGAGGTAGAGGAGCAAAGCCACAGCTCGAGGAACAAAACAAGAGCCCGAGGAACTAAACTAGAGTCCGAGGAATAAAACCAGAGCCCGACGAACAAAACAAGAGCCTGAGGAACAAAAGCAGAGCCAATGAAACTAAACCAGAGCCCGAATAGAAAAACCAGAGCGTGAGGAACAGAACCAGAGCCCGTGGAACTAAACCAGAGCCTGAGGAACAGAACCAGAGCCCGTGGAACTTAACCAGAGCCCGAGGAAGAAAACCAGAGCCTGAGAAAAAAGAACACGGGCAGAGGAACAAAAGCAGAGTCCGAGGAACAAAACCAGAATTCGAGGAAGAAAACTAGAGCCCGAGGAACAAAACCAGAGACTGAGGAACAAATGCAGGGTGCGAGGAACAAAACGAGACCCTTGGAACCAAACCAGAGCCCGAGGAGCTAAAGCAGAGCTGGAAGAACAAAACCAGAGCCCGAGGAACAAAACTAGCCCTCGAGGAAGAAAACCAGAGCCCGAGGAAGACAACGAGAGCTAGAGGAGCAAAACCACAGCTCGAGGAACAAGACCAGAGGCCGAGGAAAGAAAACAGAGCCCGAGGAACAAAACCAGAGCCCGAGGAACAAAACCAGATCCCGAAGAACAAAAGGAGGGCCCGAGGAATAAAACCAGAGCCCGAGGAACAAAACCAGATCCCGAAGAACAAAAGGAGGGCCCGAGGAAGAAAACCAGAGCCCGAGGAACAAAACTAGCCCTCGGGAAAGAAAACCAGAGCCCGAGGAGGAAAAGCAGAGCCCGAGGAAGACAACGAGAGCTAGAGGAGCAAAACCACAGCTCGAGGAACAAAACCAGCGCCCGAGGAAAGAAACCAGAGCCCGAGGAACGAAACCAGATACCGAAGAACAAAACCACAGCTCGAGGAACAAAACCAGCGCCCGAGGAAGAAAACCAGATCCTGAGGAACAAAACCAGAGCCCAATGAACAAAACCAGATCCCGAGGAAGAAAACCAGAGGTAGAGGAGCAAAGCCACAGCTCGAGGAACAAAACAAGAGCCCGAGGAATTAAACTAGAGTCCAAGGAATAAAACCAGAGCCCGACGAACAAAACAAGAGCCTGAGGAACAAAACCAGAGCCAATGAAAGTAAACCAGAGCCCCAGGAATAAAACCGGAGCCCATGGAACAAAACCAGAGCCCGAGGAACAGAACCAGAGCCCATGGAACTTAACCAGAGCCCGAGGAAGAAAACCAGAGCCCGAGAAAAAAGAACACGGGCAGAGGAACAAAAGCAGAGGCCGAGGAACAAAACCAGAGCTCGAGGAAGAAAACTAGAGCCCGAGGAACAAAACCAGAGACTGAGGAACAAACGCAGGGTGCGAGGAACAAAACGAGACCCTTGGAACCAAACCAGAGCCCGAGGAGCTAAAGCAGAGCTGGAAGAACAATACCAGAGCCCGAGGAACAAAACTAGCCCTCGAGGAAGAAAACCAGAGCCCGAGGAAGACAACCAGAGCTAGAGGAGCAAAACCACAGCTCGAGGAACAAAACCAGTGCCAGAGGAAAGAAACCAGAGCCCGAGGAACGAAACCTGATACCGAAGAGGAAAACCACAGCTCGAGGAACAAAACCAGCGCCCGAGGAAGAAAACCAGATCCCGAGGAACAAAACCAGAGCCCAATGAACGAAACCAGAGCCCGAGGAAGAAAACCAGAGGTAGAGGAGCAAAGCCACAGCTCGAGGAACAAAACAAGAGCCCGAGGAACTAAACTAGAGTCCGAGGAATAAAACCAGAGCCCGACGAACAAAACCAGAGGCCGAGGAATGAAACCAGAGGCCGAGGAACAAAACCAGATCCCAAAGAACAAAAAGGAGGGCCCGAGGAAGAAAACCAGAGCCCGAGGAACAAAACTAGCTCTCGAGGAAGAAAACCAGAGCCCGAGGAAGACAAATAGAGCTAGAGGAGCAAAACCACAGCTCGAGGAACAAAACCAGTGCCCAAGGAAAGAAACCAGAGCCCGAGGAACGAAACCAGAGCCCGAGGAACAAAACCAGATCCCGAAGAACAAAAGGAGGGCCCGAGGAATAAAACCAGACCCCGAGGAACAAAACTAGCCCTCGAGGAAGAAAACCAGAGCCCGAGGAGGAAAACCAGAGCCCGAGGAAGACAACAAGAGCTAGAGGAGCAAAACCACAGCTCGAGGAACAAAACCAGTGCCCGAGGAAAGAAACCAGAGCCTGAGGAACGAAACCAGATACCGAAGAGGAAAACCACAGCTCGAGGAACAAAACCAGCGCCCGAGGAAGAAAACCAGATCCCGAGAAACAAAACCAGAGACCAATGAACGAAACCAGATCCCGAGGAAGAAAACCAGAGGTAGAGGAGCAAAGCCACAGCTCGAGGAACAAAACAAGAGCCCGAGGAACTAAACTAGAGTCCGAGGAATAAAACCAGAGCCCGACGAACAAAACAAGAGCCTGAGGAACAAAACCAGAGCCAAAGAAACTAAACCAGAGCCTGAGTAGAAAAACCAGAGCTGGAGGAACAAAACCAGAGCCCGTGGAACTAAACCAGAGCCCGAGGAACAGAACCAGAGCCCGAGAAAGAAAACGAGAGCCGGAGAAAAAAGAACACGGGCAGAGGAACAAAAGCAGAGTCCGAGGAACAAAACCAGAACTCGAGGAAGAAAACTAGAGCCCGAGGAACAAAACCAGAGACTGAGGAACAAATGCAGGGTGCGAGGAACAAAACGAGACCCTTGGAACCAAACCAGAGCCCGAGGAGCTAAAGCAAAGCTGGAAGAACAAAACCAGAGCCCGAGGAACAAAACTAGCCCTCGAGGAAGAAAACCAGAGCCCGAGGAAGACAACCAGAGCTAGAGGAGCAAAACCACAGCTCCAGGCACAAAACCAGTGCCAGAGGAAAGAAACCAGAGCCCGAGGAACGAAACCTGATACCGAAGAGGAAAACCACAGCTCGAGGAACAAAACCAGCGCCCGAGGAAGAAAACCAGATCCCGAGGAACAAAACCAGAGCCCAATGAACGAAACCAGATCCCGAGGAAGAAAACCAGAGGTAGAGGAGCAAAGCCACAGCTCGAGGAACAAAACAAGAGCCCGAGGAACTAAACTAGAGTCCGAGGAATAAAACCAGAGCCCGACGAACAAAACCAGAGGCCGACGAATGAAACCAGAGCCCGAGGAACAAAACCAGATCCCAAAGAACAAAAAGGAGGGCCCGAGGAAGAAAACCAGAGCCCGAGGAACAAAACTAGCTCTCGAGGAAGAAAACCAGAGCCCGAGGAAGACAACTAGAGCTAGAGGAGCAAAACCACAGCTCGAGGAACAAAACCAGTGCCCAAGGAAAGAAACCAGAGCCCGAGGAACGAAACCAGAGCCCGAGGAACAAAACCAGATCCCGAAGAACAAAAGGAGGGCCCGAGGAATAAAACCAGACCCCGAGGAACAAAACTAGCCCTCGAGGAAGAAAACCAGAGCCCGAGGAAGACAACCAGAGCTAGAGGAGCAAAACCACAGCTCCAGGCACAAAACCAGTGCCAGAGGAAAGAAACCAGAGCCCGAGGAACGAAACCTGATACCGAAGAGGAAAACCACAGCTCGAGGAAAAAAACCAGCGCCCGAGGAAGAAAACCAGAGCCCGAGGAACGAAACCAGAGCCCGAGGAACAAAACCAGATCCCGAAGAACAAAAAGGAGGGCCCGAGGAACAAAACCAGAGCCCGTGGAATTATACGAGAGTCTGAGCAACAAAACCAGAGCCCGAGGAAAAAACCAGAGCCTGAGGAACAAAACCAGAACCAATGGAACTAAAACAGAGCTCGAGGAACAAAACTAGAACACGAGTAATTAAACCAGAGCCTGAGGAAGAAAACCAGAGCCCGAGGAACAAAACCAGAGACCGAGAAACAAATGGTGGGCCCGAGGAACAAAACGAGACCCGTGGACCCAAACCAGAGCCCGAGAGGCTAAAGCAGATCTGGAAGAACAAAACTAGAGCCCAAGGAACAAAACCAGTCCTCGAGGAAGAAAACCAGAGCCCGAAGAAGAAAACCAGAGCCCAATTAAGGAAAACAGATGCCGAGGAACAAAACCAGAGGTAGAGGAGCAAAGCCACAGCTGAAGGAACAAACCAAGAGCCCGAGGAACTAAACTAGAGTCCGAGGAATAAAACCAGAGCCCATGGAACAAAACCAGAGCCCGAGTAGAAAAACCAGAGCTGGAGGAACAAAACAAGAGCCCGTGGAACTAAACCAGAGCCCGAGGAACAGAACCAGAGCCCGTGGAACTAACCCAGAGCCCGAGGAAGAAAACCAGAGCCCGAGAAAAAAAAACACAGGGAGAGGAACAAAAGCAGAGGCCGAGGAACAAAAGCAGAGCTAGAGGAAGAAAACTAGAGCCCGAGGAACAAAACCAGAGACTGAGGAACAAAACTAGCCCTCGAGAAAGAAAACCAGAGCCCGAGGAAGACAACCAGAGCTAGAGGAGCAAAACCACAGCTCGAGGAAGAAAACCAGTGCCCGAGGAACGAAACCAGAGCCCGAGGAACAAAACCAGATCCCGAAGAACAAAAAGGAGGGCCCGAGGAATAAAACCAGAGCCTGAGGAACAAAACTAGCCCTCGAGGAAGAAAAGCAGAGCCCGAGGAAGACAACGAGAGCTAGAGGAGCAAAACCACAGTTCAAGGAAGAAAACCAGAGCCCGAGGAAAGAATCCAGAGCCCGAGGAACGAAACCAGATCGCGAAGAACAAAAGGAGGCCCCGAGGAACGAAACCAGAGCCCGTGGAAAAAAACCAGAGCCTGAGGAACAAAACCAGAGCCAATGGAACTAAAACAGAGCTCGAGGAACAAAACTAGAACCCGAGAAACTAAACCAGAGCCTGAGGAAGAAAACCAGAGCCCGAGGAACAAAACCAGAGACTGAGAAACAAATGGTGGGCCTGAGGAACAAAACGAGACCCGTGGACCCAAACCAGAGCCCGAGAGGCTAAAGCAGATCTGGAAGAACAAAACCAGAGCCCAAGGAACAAAACCAGCGCCCGAGGAAGAAAACCAGATGCCGAGGAACAAAACCAGAGCCCAATTAAGGAAAACAGATGCCGAGGAACAAAACCAGAGGTAGAGGAGCAAAGCCACAGCTGAAGGAACAAACCAAGAGCCCGAGGAACTAAACTAGAGTCCGAGGAATAAAACCAGAGCCCATGGAACAAAACCAGAGCCCGAGTAGAAAAACCAGAGCTGGAGGAACAAAACCAGAGCCCGTGGAACTAAACCAGAGACCGAGGAACAGAACCAGAGCCCGTGGAACTAACCCAGAGCCCGAGGAAGAAAACCAGACCCCGAGAAAAAAAAACAGAGGGAGAGGAACAAAAGCAGAGGCCGAGGAACAAAAGCAGAGCTAGAGGAAGAAAACTAGAGCCCGAGGAACAAAACCAGAGACTGAGGAACAAAACTAGCCCTCGAGAAAGAAAACCAGAGCCCGAGGAAGACAACCAGAGCTAGAGGAGCAAAACCACAGCTCGAGGAAGAAAACCAGTGCCCGAGGAACGAAACCAGAGCCCAAGGAACAAAACCAGATCCCGAAGAACAAAAAGGAGGGCCCGAGGAATAAAACCAGAGCCCGAGGAAAAAAACTAGCCCTCGAGGAAGAAAAGCAGAGCCCGAGGAAGACAACGAGAGCTAGAGGAGCAAAACCACAGCTCGAGGAACAAAAGGAGCTCCCGAGGAAAGAATCCAGAGCCCGAGGAACAAAACAAGATCAAGAAGAACAAAAGGAGGACCCGCGGAATAAAACCAGACCCCGAGGAACAAAACTAGCCCTCGAGGAAGAAAACCAGAGCCCGAGGAGGAAAACCAGAGCCCGAGGAAGACAACGAGAGCTAGAGGAGCAAAACCACAGCTCGAGGAACAAAACCAGCGCCCGAGGAAGAAAACCAGATCCCGAGGAACAAAACCAGAGGTAGAGGAGCAAAGCCACAGCTCGAGGAAAAAAACAAGAGCCCGAGGAACTAAACTAGAGTCCGAGGAATAAAACCAGAGCCCATGGAACAAAACCAGAGCCCGAGTAGAAAAACCAGAGCTGGAGGAACCAAACCAGAGCCCGTGGAACTAAACCAGAGCCCGAGGAACAGAACCAGAGCCTGTGGAACTAACCCAAAGCCCGAGGAAGAAAACCAGAGCCCGAGAAAAAAAAAGCACGGGGAGAGGAACAAAAGCAGAGGCCGAGGAACAAAACCAGAGCTAGAGGAAGAAAACTAGAGCCCGAGGAACAAAACCAGAGACTGAGGAACAAACAGAGGTCCGAGGAAAAAAACGAGACCCTTGGAACCAAACCAGAGCCCGAGGAGCTAAAGCAGAGCTGGAAGAACAAAACCAGAGCCCGAGGAACAAAACTAGCCCTCGAGGAAGAAAACCAGAGCCCGAGGAAGACAACCAGAGCTAGAGGAGCAAAACCACAGCTCGAGGAAGAAAACCAGTGCCCGAGGAAAGAAACCAGAGCTCGAGGAACGAAACCAGAGCCCGAAGAACAAAACCAGATCCCAAAGAACAAAAAGGAGGGCCCGAGGAATAAAACCAGAGCCCGAGGAAGAAAACTAGCCCTCGAGGAAGAAAAGCAGAGCCCGAGGAAGACAACGAGAGCTAGAGGAGCAAAATCACAGCTCGAGGAACAAAACCAGAGCCCGAGGAAAGAATCCAGAGCCCGAGGAACAAAACCAGATCCCGAAGAACAAAAGGAGGGCCCGCGGAATAAAACCAGACCCCGAGGAACAAAACTAGCCCTCGAGGAAGAAAACCAGAGCCCGAGGAGGAAAACCAGAGCCCGAGGAAGACAACGAGAGCTAGAGGAGCAAAACCACAGCTCGAGGAACAAAACCAGCGCCCGAGGAAAGAAACCAGAGCCCGAGGAACGAAACCAGATACCGAAGAAGAAAACCACAGCTCGAGGAACAAAACCAGCGCCCGAGGAAGAAAACCAGATCCCGAGGAACAAAACCAGAGCCTAATGAACGAAACCAGATCCTGAGGAACAAAACCAGAGGTAGAGGAGCAAAGCCACAGCTCGAGGAACAAAACAAGAGCCCGAGGAAAGAAACCAGAGCCCGAGGAACGAAAACTAGAGCGCGACGAACAAAACGAGAGCCTGAGGAACAAAACCAGAGCCAACGGAACTAAACCAGAGCCCGAGCAACAAAACCAGAGCCCATGGAAAAAAACCAGAGCCCGAGTAGAAAAACCAGAGCTGGAGGAACAAAACCAGAGCCCGTGGAACTAAACCAGAGCCCGAGGAACAGAACCAGAGACTGTGGAACTAAACCAGAGCCCGAGGAACAAAACCTGAGCCCCAAAAAAAAAAAGCACGGGCAGAGGAACAAAAGCAGAGGCCGAGGAAGAAAACCAGAGCTCGAGGAAGAAAACTAGAGCCCGAGGAACAAAACCAGAGACTGAGGAACAAACGGAGGTCCGAGGAACAAAACGAGACCCTTGGAACCAAACCAGAGCCCGAGGAGCTAAAGCAGAGCTGGAAGAAAAAAACCAGAGCCCGAGGAACAAAACTAGCCCTCGAGGAAGAAAACCAGAGCCCGAGGAAGACAACCAGAGCTAGAGGAGCAAAACCACAGCTCGAGGAACAAAACCAGCGCCCGAGGAAAGAAACCAGAGCCCGAGGAACGAAACCAGAGCGCGAGGAACAAAACCAGATCCCGAAGAACAAAAAGGAGGGCCCGAGGAACAAAACCAGAGCCCGTGGAATTATACGAGAGTCTGAGCAACAAAACCAGAGCCCGAGGAAAAAACCAGAGCCTGAGGAACAAAACCAGAACCAATGGAACTAAAACAGAGCTCGAGGAACAAAACTAGAACACGAGTAATTAAACCAGAGCCTGAGGAAGAAAACCAGAGCCCGAGGAACAAAACCAGAGACCGAGAAACAAATGGTGGGCCCGAGGAACAAAACGAGACCCGTGGACCCAAACCAGAGCCCGAGAGGCTAAAGCAGATCTGGAAGAACAAAACTAGAGCCCGGGGAACAAAACCAGTCCTCGAGGAAGAAAACCAGAGCCCGAAGAAGAAAACCAGAGACTAAGGAAGACAACGAGAGCTAGAGGAGCAAAACCACAGCTCAAAGAACAAGACCAGAGGCCGAGGAAAGAAACCAGAGCCTGAGGAAGGAAACCAGAGCCCAAGGAACAAAACCAGATCCTGAAGAACAAAAGGAGGGCCCGAGGAATAAAACCAGAGCCCAAAGAACAAAACTAGCCCTTGAGGAAGAAAACCAGAGCCCGAGGAGGAAAACCAGAGCCCGAGGAAGACAACGAGAGCTAGAGGAGCAAAACCACAGCTCGAGGAACAAAACCAGTGCCCGAGGAAAGAATCCAGAGCACGAGGAACGAAACCAGATACCAAAGAACAAATCCACAGCTCGAGGAACAAAACCAGCGCCCGAGGAAGAAAACCAGATCCCGAGGAACAAAACCAGAGCCCAATGAAGGAAACCAGATCCCGAGGAACAAAACCAGAGGTAGAGGAGCAAAGCCACAGCTCGAGGAACAAAACAAGAGCCCGAGGAACTAAACTAGAGCCCGAGGAATAAAACCAGAGCCCATGGAACAAAACCAGAGCCCGAGTAGAAAAACCAGAGCTGGAGGAACAAAACCAGAGCCCATGGAACTAAACCAGAGCCCGAGGAACAGAACCAGAGCCCGAGAAAAAAAAACACAGGCAGAGGAACAAAAGCAGAGGCCGAGGAACAAAACCAGAGCTTGAGGAAGAAAACTAGAGCCCGAGGAACAAAACCAGAGAGTGAGGAACAAATGGAGGTCCGAGGAACAAAACGAGACCCTTGGAACCAAACCAGAGCCCGAGGAGCTAAAGCAGAGCTGGAAGAACAAAACCAGAGCCCAAGGAACAAAACTAGCCCTCGAGAAAGAAAACCAGAGCCCGAGGAAGACAACCAGAGCTAGAGGAGCAAAACCACAGCTCGAGGAAGAAAACCAGTGCTCGAGGAAGAAAACCAGTGCCCGAGGAAAGAAACCAGAGCCCGAGGAACGAAACCAGAGCCCGAGGAACAAAACCAGATCCCGAAGAACAAAAAGGAGGGCCCGAGGAATAAAATCAGAGGCCGAGGAACAAAACTAGCCCTCGAGGAAGAAAACCAGAGCATGAGGAAGACAACGAGATCTAGAGGAGCAAAACCACAGCTCGAGGAACAAAACGAGCTCCCGAGGAAAGAATCCAGAGCCCGAGGAACAAAACAAGATCAAGAAGAACAAAAGGAGGACCCGCGGAATAAAACCAGACCCCGAGGAACAAAACTAGCCCTCGAGGAAGAAAACCAGAGCCCGAGGAGGAACACCAGAGCCCGAGGAAGACAACGAGAGCTAGAGGAGCAAAACCACAGCTCGAGGAACAAAACCAGCGCCCGAGGAAAGAAACCAGAGTCCGAGGAGCAAAACCAGAGCCTAATGAACGAAACCAGATCGTGAGGAACAAAACCAGAGGTAGAGGAGCAAAGCCACAGCTCGAGGAACAAAACAAGAGCCCGAGGAACTAAACTAGAGTCCGAGGAATAAAACCAGAGCCCGACGAACAAAACAAGAGCCTGAGGAAGAAAACCGGAGCCAATGAAACTAAACCAGAGCCCGAGGAACAAAACCAGAGCCCATGGAACAAAACCAGAGCCCGAGTAGAAAAACCAGAGCTGGAGGAACAAAACCAGAGCCCGTGGAACTAAACCAGAGGCCGAGGAACAGAACCAGAGCCCGTGGAACTTAACCAGAGCCCGAGGAAGAAAAGCAGAGTCCCAAAAGAAAAAGCACGGGCAGAGGAACAAAAGTAGACACCGACGAACAAAACTAGAGCTCGAGGAAGAAAACTAGAGCCGAAGGAACAAAACCAGAGACTGAGGAACAAACGGAGGTTCGAGGAACAAAACGAGACCCTTGGAACAAAACCAGAGCCCGAGGAGCTAAAGCAGAGCTGGAAGAACAAAACCAGAGCCCGAGGAACAAAACTAGCCCTCGAGGAAGAAAACCAGAGCCCGAGGAAGACAACCAGAGCTAGAGGAGCAAAACCACAGCTCGAGGAACAAAACCAGCGCCCGAGGAAAGAAACCAGAGCCCGAGGAACGAAACCAGATACCGAAGAGCAAAACCACAGCTCGAGGAACAAATCCAGCGCCCGAGGAAGAAAACCAGATCCCGAGGAACAAAACCAGAGCCCAATGAACGGAACCAGATCCCGAGGAAGAAAACCAGAGGTAGAGGAGCAAAGCCACAGCTCGAGGAACAAAACAAGAGCCCGAGGAACTAAACTAGAGCCCGAGGAACAGAACCAGAGCCCGTGGAACTTCAACAGAGCCCGAGGAAGAAAACCAGAGCCCGAGAAAAAAGAACACGGTCAGAGGAACAAAAGCAGAGGCCGAGGAACAAAACCAGAGCTCGAGGAAGAAAACTAGAGCCCGAGGAACAAAACCAGAGACTGAGGAAGAAACGGAGGTTCCGAGGAACAAAACGAGACCCTTGGAACCAAACCAGAGCCCGAGGAGCTAAAGCAGAGCTGGAAGAACAATACCAGAGCCTGAGGAACAAAACTAGCCCTCGAGGAAGAAAACCAGAGCCCGAGGAAGACAACCAGAGCGAGAGGAGCAAAACCACACTCGAGGAAGAAAACCAGTGCCCGAGGAATGATACCAGAGCCCGAGGAACGAATTCAGAGCCCGAGGAAGAAAACCAGTTCCGAAGAACAAAAGGAGGGCCCGAGGAATAAAACCAGAGCTCGAGGAACAAAACTAGAACCCGAGAAATTAAACCAGAGCCTGAGGAAGAAAACCAGAGCCCGAGGAACAAAACCAGAGACCGAGAAACAAATGGTGGGCCCGAGGAACAAAACGAGACCCGTGGACCCAAACCAGAGCCCGAGAGGCTAAAGCAGATCTGGAAGAACAAAACCAGAGCCCGAGGAACAAAACCAGAGACCGAGGAAGACAACGAGAGCTAGAGGAGCAAAACCACAGCTCGAGGAACAAGACCAGAGGCCGAGGAAAGAAACCAGAGCCCGAGGAATAAAACCAGAGCACGACGAAAAAAACGAGAGCCTGAGGAACAAAACCAGAGCCAACGGAACTAAAACAGAGCCCGAGGAACAAAACCAGAGCCCATGGAACAAAACCAGAGCCCGAGTAGAAAAACCAGAGCTGGAGGAACAAAACCAGAGCCCGTGGAACTAAACCAGAGCCCGAGGAACAGAACCAGAGCCTGTGGAACTAAACCAGAGCCCGAGGAACAAAACCAGAGCCCCCAAAAAAAAGCACGGGCAGAGGAACAAAAGCAGAGGCTGAGGAAGAAAACCAGAGCTCGAGGAAGAAAACTAGAGCCCGAGGAACAAAACCAGAGACTTAGGAAGAAACGGAGGGTCCGAGGAACAAAACGAGACCCTTCGAACCAAACCAGAGCCCGAGGAGCTAAAGCAGAGCTGGAAGAACAAAATGAGAGCCCGAGGAACAAAACTAGCCCTCGAGGAAGAAAACCAGAGCCCGAGGAAGACAACCAGAGCGAGAGGAGCAAAACCACAGCTCGAGGAAGAAAACCAGTGCCCGAGGAAAGAAACCAGAGCCCGAGGAACGAAACCAGAGCCCGAGGAACAAAACCAGATCCTGAAGAACAAAAAGGAGGGCCCGAGGAATAAAACCAGAGGCCGAGGAAGAAAACTAGCCCTCGAGGAAGAAAACCAGAGCCCGAGGAAGACAACCAGAGCTAGAGGAGCAAAACCACAGCTCGAGGAAGAAAACCAGTGCCCGAGGAAAGAAACCAGAGCCCGAGGAACGAAACCAGAGCCCGAGGAAAAAAACTAGATCCCGAAGAATAAAAAGGAGTGCCCGAGGAATAAAACCAGAGCCCGAGAAAGAAAACTAGCCCTCGAGGAAGAAAAGCAGAGCCCGAGGAAGACAACCAGAACTAGAGGAGCAAAACCACAGCTTGAGGAACAAAACCAGAGCCCGAGTAAAGAATCCAGAGCCTGAGGAACAAAACCAGATCCCGAAGAACAAAAGGAGGGCCCGCGGAATAAAACCAGACCCCGAGGAACAAAACTAGCCCTCGAGGAAGAAAACCAGAACCCGAGGAGGAAAACCAGAGTCCGAGCAAGACAACGAGAGCTAGAGGAGCAAAACCACAGCTCGAGGAACAAAACCAGCGCCCGAGGAAAGAAACCAGAGCCCGAGGAACGAAACCAGATACCGAAGAACAAAACCACAGCTCGAGGAATAAAACCAGCGCCCGAGGAAGAAAACCAGATCCCGAGGAACAAAACCAGAGCCTAATGAACGAAACCAGATCCCGAGGAACAAAACCAGAGGTAGAGGAGCAAAGCCACAGCTGGAGGAACAAAACAAGAGCCCGAGGAACTAAACTAGAGTCCGAGGAATAAAACCAGAGCCCGACGAACAAAACAAGAGCCTGAGGAACAAAACCAGAGCCAATGAATCTAAACGAGAGCCCGAGGAACAAAACCAGAGCCCATGGAACGAAACCAGAGCCCGAGTAGAAAATCCAGAGCTGGAGGAACAAAACCAGAGCCCGTGGAACTAAACCAGAGCCCAAGGAACAGAACCAGAGCCCGTGGAACTTAACCAGAGCCCGAGGAACAAAACCAGAGACCGAGAAAGAAAAACACGGGCAGAGGAACAAAAGTAGACACCGACGAACAAAACCAGAGCTCGAGGAAGAAAACTAGAGCCCGAGGAACAAAACCAGAGACTGAGGAACAAACGCAGGGTGCGAGGAACAAAACGAGACCCTTGGAACCAAACCAGAGCCCGAGGAGCTAAAGCAGAGCTGGAAAAAGAAAACCAGAGCCCGAGGAACAAAACTAGCCCTCGAGGAAGAAAACCAGAGCCCAATGAACGAAACCAGATCCCGAGGAAGAAAACCAGAGGTAGAGGAGCAAAGCCACAGTTCGAGGAAAAAAACAAGAGCCCGAGGAACTAAACGAGAGCCCGAGGAACAAAACCAGAGCCCGACGAAAGAAACAAGAGCCCGAGTAGAAAAACCAGAGCTGGAGGAACAAAACCAGAGCCCGTGGAACTAAACCAGAGCCCGAGGAACAGAACCAGAGCCCGTGGAAGAAAACTAGATCCCGAGGAAAAAAAACAGAGACTGAGGAAGAAACGGAGGGTCCGAGGAACAAAACGAGACCCTTGGAACCAAACCAGAGCCCGAGGAGCTAAAGCAGAGCTGGAAGAACAAAACCAGAGCCCGAGGAACAAAACTAGCCCTCGAGGAAGAAAACCAGAGCCCGAGGAAGACAACCAGAGCTAGAGGAGCAAAACCACAGCTCGAGGAACAAAACCAGCGCCCGAGGAAAGAAACCAGAGCCCGAGGAATAAAACCAGAGAGCGACGAACAAAACGAGAGCCTGAGGAAAAAAACCAGAGCCAATGGAACTAAAACAGAGCCCAAGGAACAAAACCAGAGCCCATGGAACAAAACCAGAGCCCGAGTAGAAAAACCAGAGCTGGAGGAACAAAACCAGAGCCCGTGGAACTAAACCAGAGCCCGAGGAACAGAACCAGAGCCTGTGGAACTAAACCAGAGCCCGAGGAACAAAACCAGAGCCCCCCAAAAAAAAAGCACGGGCAGAGGAACAAAAGCAGAGGCCGAGGAAGAAAACCAGAGCTCGAGGAAGAAAACCAGAGCCCGAGGAAGACAACCAGAGCTAGAGGAGCAAAACCACAGCTCGAGGAACAAAACCAGTGCCCGAGGAAAGAAACCAGAGCCCGAGGAACGAAACCAGAGCCCGAGGAACAAAACCAGATCCTGAAGAACAAAAAGGAGGGCCCTAGGAATAAAACCAGAGCCCGAGGAAGAAAACTAGCCCTCGAGGAAGAAAACCAGAGCCCGAGGAAGACAACCAGAGCTAGAGGAGCAAAACCACAGCTCGAGGAAGAAAACCAGTGCCCGAGGAAAGAAACCAGAGCCCGAGGAACGAAACCAGAGCCCGAGGAACAAAACTAGATCCCGAAGAACAAAAAGGAGGGCCCGAGGAATAAAACCAGAGCCCGAGGAAGAAAACTAGCCCTCGAGGAAGAAAAGCAGAGCCCGAGGAAGACAACGAGAGCTAGAGGAGCAAAACCACAGCTCGAGGAACAAAACCAGAGCCCGAGGAAAGAAAGCAGAGCCCGAGGAACAAAACCAGATCCCGAAGAACAAAAGGAGGACCCGCGGAATAAAACCAGACCCCGAGTGCGACGATCGAGGGAAGGCAGGCAGTCGACTCAATGTGAGTGATAAGGCCAGCTTCAACTTTATTGTAAAACCCTACACATATTTATACACTAAGTTCTACCTTATGCATACTTGTCTCACAATCATTGGCTTAGCTCTAAAAATTACATTATCATATTCCTCCTACTTTTGGTTACTGCTACGTGGTTCGGGTTCCATCCTGTTTTTCTTATACTGTACTTTCTCAAAGTTGCTTATCTGCACAGAGCAAGGTCAGCATGACTTTCTTTTCTCCCTTCTCAGCATGACTCAGAATTTTCCCACCGCGGCCTAGTCTGGCTAACTTTCTCCAACAATTCCCCCCTTTTCTTTTTGGACCACCAATACATTGTGGTTCATTTTTACAACATTATTTAAAATACAGTGATATGCTATTTTTACTATAACTATAATTGTTAATAAAATACCAAGCCAGCGCTTGCGCAGTGCCTATGTTAGGCACTAGGGAAGCAAATACATTGGCTGTGGTTGACCATAATTCTATATTGTCGTTACAATCTGCCTGCAATTGATGTATAGACCTTTTGTGTCGATTTGTCGCTACTGTAGTTATATTAAGCCAACTTTGTCGGCTAACTGTGAGCAGAGTTAATTTACCTACATAACAAGGCCCTCCAAAGGCGTTCTTTGGAATGCCAGGCCATGCTCGATCCCCACAGATCAAAAAATATCCGGGGGGAAGAGCTTTGGCCATATCATTGTTCCACAAAGAGTTACTGGTTCCCTTCATACTCCGTCCATAGGCACTGAATGTTTTGGAAGCGTTATAATTCCCACAATATTGGCCTATTTCGAATCCTTTCGTAAAAGGTGAAACAACAGTCCAACCGGTGGTATTAACAAAAGGGTTGTTATCATCAGTGCGGCTGCTTATACCGATCAATGACTGAAAGGTCTGGGCCTGTGCGGCAAAGCGGCTAAAGCTGCCAAACACAAAACATGTCTGAGTAGTAACGTTATCAGTTGCATTTCCAGTTTTTTCTGACCCCAAAAGGTCAATTTCTTGGGGGTCCCAAGGGAGAGTGTGATTTAGGGCTCTTATTAGTTGTACCGAGCAATTTGCTACAGTAACATTTATACAATTAACTGTTACAGACATCCAATTATCAAAATCTCTGGCAATAATTTCAGGAAAGCCTATCAGACATATTTTAAAGGGCTCAGTTGCCGTAGCTGAACTCAGGCAAAGATCTGTCATCCCAGTTTTATTCGCCCACGCCACCCATAAGTTCGCACGGCTGGGCAACGGCATCGCTGGGATCAGTACAGACAGAGCTGCATTGATCATCATCAGCAACAGCAGCTTTGGTCCAGCGGCTTGGAATCCACTTCGGCCCTGTGGGAGTAAGTACACACATATAACCTCTACCCATATACTTCACTTCTGCTGGACCTTTCCACAGTCAGGTTGCTGGATCTCTATACATAACGAAAACTGGCTTGTCATCCTTATTTTCTTTAGGATAACCATGCACCCATGCTGGTGGCTCTTTCTGATCTGCAAAAATACATAAATGATTTAGCACAAAAAGAGTCTTAACAAGTCTTTCTTGTACATCAGAGATTTCCCTAAATTTTTGCAAATATTGTTTCAGCGTTTGATGCGCCCTTTCAATGATAGCTTGTCCCGTGGGTGAGTGCGGAATACCAGCAGTATGTCGCACTCCCCATGTTTGGAAAAAACGTTTCACTTTGGCGCTTGTGTATGCAGGGCCATTGTCAGTTTTTATCGTTTGTGGCACTCCCATAACTGCAAAACAACTAGTCAAATGTCGCATTACGTGGAGTGCTCGTTCTCCTGTTTGTGCCGTGGCCCATATAAATTTGCTATAGGTGTCAATCGTAACATGTATATATCTCAGTCTGCCAAAGTCAGCAACGTGAGTCACATCCACTTGCCACAATTCTCTGGCCTCGAGTCCCCTGGGATTCACGCCGATTCCGAGACCAGGCCCATGGTGGCTACACGTAGGACAGGCCCGCACAATCCCCTGTAAAATGTCCATAAAATATCCATAAATGTATACAAAATGTCCACTGCATTCATTTAGTCCATGACTTTGGGCTCCATCTGTTATGGTGGTCACTCAGGTCAGCAGAGGTGGTGCGTTGCGTGGAGTTACTGGGCACCAAAGCCGGCTCAGGTCGGGTCACTGCTGCACTTGCACTGCTCCTTGTAAAGTTTGTCCTCCGTTGGTTCAGGTGGTTCCTGCTGCTTGGGCATGGGCTTATCCACAGTCACAGACGCCTCGGGGCGTCCTGTCCCGCATGGACTCAGCCACAGGTCACAGTCCCTTCGATTCGAGTTCACGCTGCAGTTCCAGCCTGTCCAGCACAGCAGCACAGAAGCAGCAGCGATGCCCTGGCCATCTGCCGGCCCAGGCGCATCCCCATTGCTGTTATCAGAATGTTCCCAGGCACAGCACAGTAAGATGATCAGCAGTGCAGCAGTACAGCAAGCAGCAAGAGCAAAAAAGCAGCCACTAATGAGCACAAGACTCTAATACACATTAAGGCAAGCAAGCCCCATGGCAAGCACAAGAGCCTGCGAATTAATAGCTAAACAGCAGTAACAGCTATAAATTCAATCTAGCACATTCCAATCAAACGTGTCGTTATCTTGAATTGTAGTCTTTGGTTGCATTCCGGTAAATATCCATTCTAATACTCTCACAGTCTCCCCCTTTTTCTTTTTGCACTGCGTGAGTGCACCAATAAAATGTGTGGGGCCGTGCAAAACGGTTAAGTCCACAGGTAAGTCAGGGTCAATACGATCCACTGCTCGGTCAACGATGTGGGTACTGAGTTTTTGAATCACAATCGATAAGTCCTCGTAATATAAAAAGTCCTTGGAGACCACTGGATGATCGCCCCAACAACAACGCTCCATGAGATTGTCCATTGATAACTATGGGCCCTTTAATTCCTGTAGCAATTTTTCGCGGCCGGTCGTCAATTAGCGTGACATCTACTGCTGTTGCCAGATCCAGTCCGAGGCTCCCCCTGGTTGCTGGTCGAAGTTGGGTTGCTGGTCGAAGCTGGGCAATGGCGTCTGGTATCTCTGCACTGTCGTTTGGTTGGGGGCTGCCGTTGGCCTGAAGGTGACCGGAGCTGCGATTGGTGTCGGCGCGCTGCGGCTCTTGGCGCTCGGTTTCCCGTTTCCCGAATGCCGGCAGACTGTAGTATTATGATTATTCATTTGACAGTTCTGGCAGCTCCCGACATTGTCGACGCAGATGTCCTGGGTAGCTACATCGGAAGCACTTATACTCTCGTCGGCCAGTCGTCTTACTTTGGTGGGCATCCGGAGGCTTCAGTGGGGCAAGAGCTGCAAACGCCTGTCCCTGCGCCTTGACTAATTTTTCCCCTAGTTCTCTGGTTGTTTCAACTAACATGGCTTGAGCTCCTACAGGAACTCTACTCATTCACTCTAACATGACTTCTATGGTGGCGTCTAAGGGTAAGGTGACAAGGATGCCCTTCGTATAAGTATTACAATTCTCTAATACACACTGTCTCAGCAAAGGTCCTTTCATAAAATCTGCCATATCTGCACGGTCAATAGCGTCTGTGACTCTTTCTACAAAAGATGCAAAAGGCTCCTCTCTTCCTTGTTTAAGTGACATATATGAGGGAGGAGCTGGTGTAGTTTTAACTTTCTGCAAGGCTTCTCGTGCTAATTTCATAGATTCTAACAACACGTCTGGGCCAGTTTGCATCTGCATTTCTACAGAGGCAAAAGGACCTATACCCATTAGTTGTTCTACAGTTACTCCAGCTAAACGATCATTTGGGGCTCGGGGCGAGTGCGCAGATATTTCACAAAGTCTTTGCCAGTGAGCTTGCCAAAGTAATTGTTGTGATTGCTTCAAAATAAGCCTCATTATGTTCTTAATATCTTCTGGACATAGCATTCCGCTACCCCAGATATAGTTTAGCATTTGCCTTGCACATTAACTGTGTTTCGCAATTGATTTAATATTTTCCAATCTAGGGCCTGATGCACCCCAGTCATAGCCCCCGCGTTATCTACCTGGTAGATTACCGGGAAGGCTTGAGGGCTAATTTGATCTAATAAATCAAAATCTTTTTGTTCAACAGCTTCTCGTGCTATTTGTCCCAACTAACTCGCACTAAACGCGGCTGTTGATGAGCTTGGGACCGGGGGGGGGTGGGGGGGGGTGGGGGGGGTGGGGGGGGTGAGGGGTGGGGGGGTGGGGGGGGTGAGGCCTTTAGAAGACTTTCAGCTTGAGCAGTCTCCTGTCCGCTACCGTCTACCCTCTCATTTTCACTTGGACCCTCCCCCTCCCTTTCCCCCGGCGGTGCGGAGGGACAAGCCCTTTCTGTCGGCAGATCAGGAGGGGGACGAGAGGGTCGGCAAACAACGGGAACAGGAATTCCCGAAGGCGGAGGTGAAAAGAGGTCACCCCCTGCTGTGAGACGTCCAGCGGCAGGATCGGACTGCTCAAGCCGATCTGAGGCGGCTGTAGCTATTCACCTTTCAGTTTTATATCTTTTTATACAATTAATAACATCTCTCCAAGATTTCATTAATTTTCTTGCTGATTTATCATCATCAATTACTAGATCCCACAAACAATCTCCATAAGAACGCCACTCGTCTACTTCAAACATACTTTCAGGGTCTTTAAAAAACCCTTTCGCTTTCCCTAAGGCAATTAACCCAGCCAGGTCTTTTAATTGGCTTACTCCCCGCTTTTCTAAAAAGCATTTTAAAATATCGAAGGCTACCTCTACTTCCATTGCGCGCTTCTCCTGACCCTCTTAATTATCCGGTCGTTTGCAGCCTTTTCCCACGGGTAGCCTTCTATCGGACGGCGAACCCCTTCTTAATTATCCTGGGTTCAAGCACGGATCAGGCACGCCGCGACAGCGTCTACTGATCTTCTGCTCCCTGGTCGCTGCTACCAGTGCTTCTCCGATCTCGCTGTCCGGTGGAAAACAGGGATGGGGGGTCCCTGTTCGGGCGCCACTTGCGACGAGCGAGGGAAGGCAGGCAGTCGACTCAATGTGAGTGATAAGGCCAGCTTCAACTTTATTGTAAAACCCTACACATATTTATACACTAAGTTCTACCTTATGCATACTTGTCTCACAATCATTGGCTTAGCTCTAAAAATTACATTATCATATTCCTCCTACTTTTGGTTACTGCTACGTGGTTCGGGTTCCATCCTGTTTTTCTTATACTGTACTTTCTCAAAGTTGCTTATCTGCACAGAGCAAGGTCAGCATGACTTTCTTTTCTCCCTTCTCAGCATGACTCAGAATTTTCCCACCGCGGCCTAGTCTGGCTAACTTTCTCCAACACCCGAGGAACAAAACTAGCCCTCGAGGAAGAAAACCAGAGCCCGAGGAGGAAAACCAGAGCCCGAGGAAGACAATGAGAGCTAGAGGAGCAAAACCACAGCTCGAGGAACAAAATCAGCGCCCGAGGAAAGAAACCAGAGCACGAGGAACGAAACCAGATACCGAAGGGCAAAACCACAGCTCGAGGAACAAAACCAGCGCCCGAGGAAGAAAACCAGATCCCGAGGAACAAAACCAGAGCCCAATGAACGAAACCAGATCCCGAGGAAGAAAACCAGAGGTAGAGGAGCAAAGCCACAGCTCGAGGAAAAAAACAAGAGCCCGAGGAAATAAACGAGAGCCCGAGGAACAAAACCAGAGCCTGACGAACAAAACAAGAGCCCGAGTAGAAAAACCAGAGCTGGAGGAACAAAACCAGAGCCCGTGGAACTAAACCAGAGCCCGAGGAACACAACCAGAGCCCGAGAAAAAAAAACACAGGGAGAGGAACAAAAGCAGAGGCTGAGGAACAAAAGCAGAGCGCGAGGAAGAAAACTAGATCCCGAGGAAAAAAAACAGAGACTGAGGAAGAAACGGAGGGTCCGAGGAACAAAACGAGACCCTTGGAACCAAACCAGAGCCCGAGGAGCTAAAGCAGAGCTGGAAGAACAAAACCAGAGCCTGAGGAACAAAACTAGCCCTCGAGGAAGAAAACCAGAGCCTGAGGAAGACAACCAGAGCTAGAGGAGCAAAACCACAGCTCCAGGAACAAAACAAGAGCCCGAGGAAAGAAACCAGAGCCCGAGGAATAAAACCAGAGAGCGACGAACAAAACGAGAGCCTGAGGAAAAAAACCAGAGCCAACGGAACTAAACCAGAGATCGAGGAACAAAACCAGAGCCCATGGAACAAAACCAGAGCCCGAGTAGAAAAACCAGAGCTGGAGGAACAAAACCAGAGCCCGTGGAACTAAACCAGAGCCCGAGGAACACAACCAGAGCCCCCCAAAAAAAAGCACGGGCAGAGGAACAAAAGCAGAGGCCGAGGAAGAAAACCAGAGCTCGAGGAAGAAAACTAGAGCCCAAGGAACAAAACTAAAGACTGAGGAAGAAACGGAGGGTCCGAGGAACAAAACGAGACCCTTGGAACCAAATCAGAGCCCGAGGAGCTAAAGCAGAGCTGGAAGAACAAAACCAGAGCCCGAGGAACAAAACTAGCCCTCGAGGAAGAAAACCAGAGCCCGAGGAAGACAACCAGAGCTAGAGGAGCAAAACCACAGCTCGAGGAACAAAACCAGTGCCCGAGGAAAGAAACCAGAGCCCGAGGAACGAAACCAGAGCCCGAGGAACAAAACCAGATCCTGAAGAACAAAAAGGAGGGCCCGAGGAATAAAACCAGAGCCCGAGGAAGAAAACTAGCCCTCGAGGAAGAAAACCAGAGCCCGAGGAAGACAACCAGAGCTAGAGGAGCAAAACCACAGCTCGAGGAACAAAACCAGCGCCCGAGGAAAGAAACCAGAGCCCGAGGAACGAAACCAGAGCCCGAGGAACAAAACTAGATCCCAAAGAACAAAAAGGAGGGCCCGAGGAAGAAAACCAGAGCCCGAGGAAAAAAACTAGCCCTCGAGGAAGAAAACCAGCGCCCGAGGAAGACAACGAGAGCTAGAGGAGCAAAACCACAGCTCGAGGAACAAAACCAGAGCCCGAGGAAAGAATCCAGAGCCCGAGGAACGAAACCAGAGCCCGAGGAACAAAACCAGATTGCGAAGAACAAAAGGAGGCCCCGAGGAACAAAACCAGAGCCCGTGGAATTACACGAGAATCTGAGGAACAAAACCAGAGCCCGAGGAAAAAACCAGAGCCTGAGGAAAAAAACCAGAGCCAATGGAACTAAAACAGAGCTTGAGGAAGAAAACTAGAACCCGAGAAATAAACCAGAGCCTGAGGAAGAAAACCAGAGCCCGAGGAACAAAACCAGAGTCCGAGAAACAAATGATGGGCCCGAGGAACAAAACGAGACCCGTGGACCCAAACCAGAGCCCGAGGAGCTAAAGCAGAGCTGGAAGAACAAAACCAGAGGCCGGGGAACAAAACCAGTCCTCGAGGAAGAAAACCAGAGCCCGAGGAAGAAAACCAGAGACCGAGGAAGACAACGAGAGCTAGAGGAGCAAAACCACAGCTCGAGGAACAAGACCAGAGGCCGAGGAAAGAAACCAGAGCCCGAGGAAGGAAACCAGAGCCCAAGGAACAAAACCAGATCCTGAAGAACAAAAGGAGGGCCCGAGGAAGATAACCAGAGCCCGAAGAACAAAACTAGCCCTTGAGGAAGAAAACCAGAGCCCGAGGAGGAAAACCAGAGCCCGAGGAAGACAACGAGAGCTAGAGGAGCAAAACCACAGCTCGAGGAACAGAACCAGTGCCAGAGGAAAGAAACCAGAGACCGAGGAACGAAACCAGATACCAAAGAACAAAACCACAGCTCGAGGAACAAAACCAGCGCCCGAGGAAGAAAACCAGATCCCGAGGAACAAAACCAGAGCCCAATGAAGGAAACCAGATCCTGAGGAAGAAAACCAGAGGTAGAGGAGCAAAGCCACAGCTCGAGGAACAAAACAAGAGCCCGAGGAACTAAACTAGAGCCTGAGGAATAAAATCAAAGCCCATGGAGCAAAACCAGAGCCCGAATAGAAAAACCAGAGCTGGAGGAACAAAACCAGAGCCCGTGGAACTCAACCAGAGCCCGAGGAACAGAACCAGAGCCCGTGGAACTAACCCAGAGCCAGAGGAAGAAAACCAGAGCCCCAGAAAGAAAAACACAGGCAGAGGAACAAAAGCAGAGGCCGAGGAACAAAACCAGAGCTCGAGGAAGAAAACTAGAGCCCGAGGAACAAAACCAGAGACTGAGGAACAAATGGAGGTCCGATGAACAAAACGAGACCCTTGGAACCAAACCAGAGCCCGAGGAGCTAAAGCAGAGCTGGAAGAACAAAACCAGAGCCCAAGGAACAAAACTAGCCCTCAAGAAAGAAAACCAGAGCCCGAGGAAGACAACCAGAGCTAGAGGAGCAAAAGCACAGCTTGAGGAACAAAACCAGTGCCCGAGGAAAGAAACCAGAGCCCGAGGAAAGAAACCAGAGCCCGAGGAACGAAACCAGAGCCCGAGGAACAAAACCAGATCCCGAAGAACAAAAAGGAGGGCCCGAGGAATAAAACCAGAGCCCGAGGAAGAAAACTAGCCCTCGAGGAAGAAAACCAGAGCCCGAGGAAGACAACCAGAGCTAGTGGAGCAAAACCACAGCTCGAGGAACAAAACCAGAGCCCGAGGAAAGAATCCAGAGCCCGAGGAACAAAACCAGATCCCGAAGAACAAAAGGAGGACCCGCGGAATAAAACCAGATCCCGAGGAAAAAAACTAGCCCTCGAGGAAGAAAACCAGAGCCCGAGGAGGAAAAGCAGAGCCCGAGGAAGACAATGAGAGCTAGAGGAGCAAAACCACAGCTCGAGGAACAAAACCAGCACCCGAGGAAGAAAACCAGATCCCGAGGAACAAAACCAGAGCCCAATGAACGAAACCAGATCCCGAGGAAGAAAACCAGAGGTAGAGGAGCAAAGCCACAGCTCGAGGAAAAAAACAAGAGCCCAAGGAACTAAACGAGAGCCCGAGGAACAAAACCAGAGCCTGACGAACAAAACAAGAGCCCGAGTAGAAAAACCAGAGCTGGAGGAACAAAACCAGAGCCCGTGGAACTAAACCAGAGCCCGAGGAACACAACCAGAGCCTGTGGAACTTAACCAGAGCCCGAAGAACAAAACCAGAGCCCGAGAAAAAAAAACACGGGCAGAGGAACAAAAGCAGAGGCCGAGGAACAAAACCAGAGCTCAAGGAAGAAAACTAGATCCCGAGGAAAAAAAACAGAGACTGAGGAAGAAACGGAGGGTCCGAGGAACAAAACAAGAACCTTGGAACCAAACCAGAGCCCGAGGAGCTAAAGCAGAGCTGGAAGAACAAAACCAGATCCCGAGGAACAAAACTAGCGCTCGAGGAAGAAAACCAGAGCCCGAGGAAGACAACCAGAGCTAGAGGAGCAAAACCACAGCTCGAGGAACAAAACAAGAGCCCGAGGAAAGAAACCAGAGCCCGAGGAATAAAACCAGAGAGCGACGAACAAAACGATAGCCTGAGGAACAAAACCAGAGCCAACGGAACTAAAACAAGAGCAGAGCCCATGGAACAAAACCGGAGCCCGAGTAGAAAAACCAGAGCTGGAGGAACAAAACCAGAGCCCGTGGAACTAAACCAGAGCCCGAGGAACAGAACCAGAGAGTGTGGAACTAAACCAGAGCCCGAGAAACAAAACCAGAGCCCCAGGAAAAAAAAGCACGGGCAGAGGAACAAAGCAGAGGCCGAGGAAACAAACCAGAGCTAGAGGAAGAAAACTAGAGCCCGAGGAACAAAACCAGAGACTAAGGAACAAATGGAGGGTAAGAGGAACAAATGAGACCCTTGGAAGCAAACCAGAGCCCGAGGAGCTAAAGCAGAGCTGGAAGAATAAAACCAGAGCCCGGGGAACAAAACCAGCCATCGAGGAAGAAAACCAGAGCCCGAGGAAGAAAACCAGAGCCTGAGGAAGAAAACCAGAGCCCGAGGAAGACAACGAGAGCTGGAGGAGCAAAACCACAGCTCGAGGAACAAAACCAGTGCCCGAGGAAAGAAACCAGAGCCTGAGGAAAGAAACCAGAGCCCGAGGAACGAAACCAGAGCCCGAGGAACAAAACCAGATACCGAAGAACAAAAGGAGGGCCCGAGGAATAAAACCAGAGCCCGAGGAAGAAAACTAGCCCTCGAGGAAGAAAACCAGAGCCCGAGGAGGAAAACCAGAGCCCGAGGAAGACAACGGGAGCTAGAGGAGCAAAACCACAGCTCGAGGAACAAAACCAGCACCCGAGGAAAGAAACTAGAGCACGAGGAACGAAACCAGATACCGAAGAGCAAAACCACAGCTCGAGGAACAAAACCAGCGCCCGAGGAAGAAAACCAGATCCCGAGGAACAAAACCAGAGCCCAATGAACGAAACCAGATCGTGAGGAACAAAACCAGAGGTAGAGGAGCAAAGCCACAGCTCGAGGAACAAAACAAGAGCCCGAGGAACTAAACTAGAGCCCGAGGAACAAAACCAGAGCCCAGGGAACAAAACCAGAGCCCAAGTAGAAAAACCAGAGCTGGAGGAACAAAACGAGAGTCCGTGGAACTAAGCCAGAGCCCGAGGAACAGAACCAGAGCCCGTGGAACTAACCCAGAGTCCGAGGAAGAAAACCAGAGCCGGAGAAAAAAGAACACGGGCAGAGGAACAAAAGCAGAGGCCGAGGAACAAAACCAGAGCTAGAGGAAGAAAACTAGACGCCGAGGAATAAAACCAGAGACTGAGGAACAAATGGAGGTCCGAGGAACAAAACGAGACCCTTGGAACCAAACCAGAGCCCGAGGAGCTAAAGCAGAGCTGGAAGAACAATACCAGAGCCCGAGGAACAAAACTAGCCCTCAAGGAAGAAAACCAGAGCCCGAGGAAGAAAACCAGAGGTAGAGGAGGAAAACAACAGCTCGAGGAAAAAAACCAGAGCCCGAGGAAAGAAACCAGAGCCCGAGGAACGAATCCAGATAGAGAAGAACAAAACCACAGCTCGAGGAACAAAACAAGCGCCTGAGGAAGAAAACCAGATCCCAAGGTACAAAACCAGAGCCTAATGAACGAAACCAGATCCCAAGAAAGAAAACCAGAGGTAGAGGAGGAAAGTCACAGCTCGAGGAACAAAACAAGAGCCCGAGGAACTAAACTACAGTCCGAGGAATAAAACCAGATCCCGAAGAAAAAAAAGGAGGGCCCGAGGAAGAAAACCAGAGCCCGAGGAACAAAACTAGCCCTCGAGGAAGAAAACCAGAGCCCGAGGAAGACAACCAGAGTTAGAGGAGCAAAAACAGCGCCCGAGGAAAGAATCCAGAGCCCGAGGAACGAAACCAAAGCCCGAGGAATGAAACTAGATCCCAAAGAACAAAAGGAGGGCCCGAGGAAGAAAACCAGAGCCCGAAGAACAAAACTAGCCCTCGAGGAAGAAAACCAGAGCCCGAGGAGGAAAAGCAGAGCCCGAGGAAGACAACGAGAGCTAGAGGAGCAAAACCACAGCTCGAGGAACAAAACCAGCGCCCGAGGAAGAAAACCAGATCCCGAGGAACAAAACCAGAGCGCAATGAACTAAACCAGATCCCGAGGAAGAAAACCAGAGGTAGAGGAGCAAAGCCACAGCTCGAGGAACAAAACAAGAGCCCGAGGAACTAAACTAGAGTCCAAGGAACAAAACCAGAGCCCATGGAACAAAACCAGAGCCCGAGTAGAAAAACCAGAGCTGGAGGAACAAAACGAGAGCCTGTGGAACTAAACCAGAGCCCGAGGAAGAAAACCAGAGCCCGAGAAAAAAGAACATGGGCAGAGGAACAAAAGCAGAGGCCGAGGAACAAAACCAGAGCTCGAGGAAGAAAACCAGAAACTGAGGAACAAATGGAGGTCCGAGGAACAAAACGAGACCCTTGGAACCAAACCAGAGCCCGAGGAGGAAAACCAGAGCTGGAAGAACAAAACCAGAGCCCGAGGAACAAAACTAGCCCTCGAGGAGGAAAACCAGAGCCCGAGGAAGACAACGAGAGCTAGAGGAGCAAAACCACAGCTCGAGGAAAAAAACCAGCGCCCGAGGAAAGAAACCAGAGCCCGAGGAACGAAACCAGATACCGAAGGGCAAAATCACAGCTTGAGGAACAAAACCAGCGCCCGAGGAAGAAAACCTGATCCCGAGGAACAAAACCAGAGCCCAATGAACGAAACCAGATCCCGAGGAAGAAAACCAGAGGTAGAGGAGCAAAGCCACAGCTCGAGGAACAAAACAAGAGCCCGAGGAACTAAACTAGAGTCCGAGGAATAAAACCAGAGCCCGACGAACAAAACAAGAGCCTGAGGAACAAAACCAGAGCCAATGAAACTAAACCAGAGCCCGAGTAGAAAAACCAGAGCTGGAGGAAAAAAAACAGAGCCCGTGGAACTAAACCAGAGCCCGAGGAACAGAACCAGAGCCCGTGGAACTTAACCAGAGCCCGAGGAAGAAAACCAGAGCCCGAGAAAAAAGAACACGGGCAGAGGAACAAAAGCAGAGGCCGAGGAACAAAACCAGAGCTCGAGGAAGAAAACTAGAGCCCGAGGAACAAAACCAGAGTCTGAGGAACAAACGGAGGGTCCGAGGAACAAAACGAGACCCTTGGAACCAAACCAGAGCCCGAGGAGCTAAAGCAGAGCTGGAAGAACAATACCAGAGCCCGAGGAACAAAACTAGCCCTCGAGGAAGAAAACCAGAGCCCGAGGAAGACAACCAGAGCTAGAGGAGCAAGACCACAGCTCGAGGAACAAAACCAGTGCCCGAGGAAAGAAACCAGAGCCCGAGGAACGAAACCAGAGCCCGAGGAACAAAACCAGATCGCGAGGAACAAAAGGAGTCCCCGAGGAACAAAACCAGAGCCCGTGGAATTATACGAGAGTCTGAGGAACAAAACCAGAGCCCGAGGAAAAAAAACCAGAGCCTGAGGAACAAAACCAGAGCCAATGGAACTAAAACAGAGCTCGAGGAACAAAACTAGAACCCGAGAAATTAAACCAGAGCCTGAGGAAGAAAACCAGAGCCCGAGGAATAAAACCAGAGACCGAGAAACAAATGGTGGGCCCGAGGAACAAAACGAGACCCGTGGACCCAAACCAGAGCCCGAGGAGCTAAAGCAGAGCTGGAAGAACAAAACCAGAGGCCGGGGAACAAAACCAGTCCTCGAGGAAGAAAACCAGAGCCCGAGGAAGAAAACCAGAGACCGAGGAAGACAACGAGAGCTAGAGGAGCAAAACCACAGCTCGAGGAACAAAACCAGAGCCCGAGGAAAGAAATCAGAGCCCGAGGAACGAAACCAGAGCCCGAGGAACAAAACCAGAGCCCGAAGAACAAAAGGAGGGCCTGAGGAATAAAACCAGAGCCCGAAGAACAAAACTAGCCCTCGAGGAAGAAAACCAGAGCCCGAGGAAAAAAAACAGAGCCCAATGAAGGAAACCAGATCCCGAGGAAGAAAACCAGAGGTAGAGGAGCAAAGCCACAGCTCGAGGAACAAAACAAGAGCCCGAGGAACTAAACTAGAGTCCGAGGAATAAAACCAGAGCCCATGGAACAAAACCAGAGCCCGAGTAGAAAAACCAGAGCTGGAAGAACAAAACCAGAGCCCGTGGAACTAAACCAGAGCCCGAGGAACAGAACCAGAGCCCGTGGAACTAAACCAGAGCCCCAGGGAAGAAAACCAGAGCCCGAGAAAAAAGAACACGGGCAGAGGAACAAAAGCAGAGGCCGAGTGTCCTAGTTTCGGCTGGGATAGGGTTAAATTTCTTCCTAGTGCTGTGTTTTGGATTTAGTACGAGGAGAATGTTGATAACACACCGATGTTTTCAGTTTTTGCTAAGTGCCCTCCTAGTCCAAGGACAGCTCCCGTGCCTACTGACTGAGCTAGGTACACGAGATGGGAGGGAACATAATCAGGACAGCCAGCCCAGCTGGCTAATGGGGTATTCCATACCATGTGACGTCATGCTCAGTATATGAACGGTAGGCGTGATCCAGGAAGGGCCGATCGCTACTTGGTTATCGGTCAGCGCGGGTGGTGAGCAATTGCATTGTGCATCACTCATTTTGTATATTCTATCATTATTTATTATCATTATTCTCCCTTTTCTGTTCTATTAAACTGTCTTTATCTCAACCCACGAGTTTTTCTCACTCCTACCCGTCTGATTCTCTCCCCGTCCCACTGGGGGGGCGGGGGGAGTGAGTGAGCGGCTGCGTGGTGTTTGGCTGCCTGCCAGGTTAAACCACGACAGTCCTTTTTGGCGCCCAACGTGGGGCTCGAAGGGTTGAGATAACGATAGATCTGACCAAAGTGTGTTAAGGCAAAATTGTTACAAGCATCCATTATATTGATTGGTCACAATGGTGATGTATTGGCTGTCAAAGTTGTGGGGCTGGCTCTCAATGTTGGGTCATGTAATACCTTGCTTGCAGTATATGTTCCCGTTTGTGCTGTTTATCATTATTCGGAACTGGGCCAAGATTATCATTTTGTTGCTGTTTTATGAGGTGATAAAATCGTTGGTCGTAAGTCTAATCTGGTATCTGTATTCGGCACTGCCGTCATTTCTGTACCTTGGGAACCACCTCTTAGAAATTATTGGTAATTGCACTTGCTTCTCCTCGGAGAATGAATTTAAGGGGGAGACGGGATGGGACACTCTCTCCCACTTGTTCAGCTTCCCTTCCATATCGTCAGAAACTCCTTTTTCCTCTATCCTCTTCACAAAGATATCCACAATATTCCCTGAGAATTTTGAATATCCTTGGGATGTTCAAACAAGCATGATCATATTGCTATGTCTCCTGAATGTGGTTCAGGCCTTGTTTAGGGTTAAACAACTATTCAGGAATACTGTCCAGAGATCAACCCTCCGGAACAAGAAAAGAGGGAGGGCAAGCAGCGGTGCCTCATCGGGGCGGGCGGAGCGGCGAGTCTCGGGGGCGGCTACAGACACGGTGGCTACTCAAAACCCCACGACAGGCACTGCGGCTACTCCAACCCCCATGACAACCCCTGTGGCTACTCAAACCCCGGCAACAGTCACCGTAGCTTCTCCAACCCCTGCGACAAGCACTGCAGCCACTCAAGCTCCGGCAACAGGCACTACAATTACTCCAACCCCCATGACAAGCACTGCAGCTACCCAAACCCCAGCAACAGGCACTACAGCTGAACCAGAGGACCAACCCTTGCTGGTATCCGTTGCCCCTGTACAGAAGAGGAAATCTTGGAAGCGGAGATCAGGTTGTTTAGAAAGGGATGATGAAAGAGCAGGGGCATCACGAGGAGAGGAGGAGGAAGAGGAAGAACTCATAAACGAGACGGAAACCACCCGATCCCTATCCCTGAGTGAGCTGCGAGATATGCGGAAAGATTTCAGCCGTCGTCCAGGCGAGCATATTGTTACCTGGCTGCTCCGATGCTGGGATAATGGGGCCAGTAGCCTGGAATTAGAGGGGAAGGAGGCCAAACAGCTGGGATCCCTTGCTAGGGAAGCGGGTATTGACAAAGCAATAGGAAAAGGGACACAGGTCCTCAGCCTCTGGAGGCGACTGCTGTCAGGCGTGAAGGAAAGGTATCCCTTCAAGGAAGATGTTATATATCGCCTAGGCAAATGGACCACTATGGAGAGAGGTATCCAGTACCTGAGAGAACTAGGCGTGCTGGAGGTGGTTTATTGTGACCTGGACGACGGCTGAACACCCAAAGATCCAGATGACGTCCAGTGCACGCGACCCATGTGGCGGAAGTTGGTACGGAGCGCACCAGCATCGTACGCCAGTTCGTTGGCAGTACTGTGCTGGAAAGAGGAAGAAGCACCAACGGTGGATGAGGTGGTTAACAGACTTCGGGATTTCGAAGAAACTATCTCCTCCTCCCTTGTCTCGGCTGTAGAGAAACTATCCCGAGAGGTCCAGCAACTCAAAGACGATAGGTCCTATTCTCCACCTGTACGGACCAGTATCTCAGCCATTAGGAGTCAGCGTTTTTCTCCTCAAGAGAGAGGATATCGAAAGTACACACCGCGGGGCACCCTGTGGTTTTACCTGCGTGACCACGGAGAGGACATGAGGCAGTGGGATGGAAAACCTACCTTGACCCTAGAGGCACGTGTACGTGAGTTGCAAGGAAAAACAATCACACAAGGGGGTTCTCTCAGGAAAAATGCTGCTCCAGTTTTCAGGAAAACCCTGTCCCACGACGGTCCAGTTTCCAGTGAACAGTTCCCCAGACAGAGTAGAAGGGCTGATCTTACTTTGGACTGTAATGAAGGAGTTCTTGACTCACGTTTGCAAGAAGTGAGAAGCGGATACTATGACCAGAACTAGAGGGGCCCTGCCTCCGGCCAGGTGGAGGAAAGGGACAACCGGGTTTACTGGACTGTGTGGACTCGATGGCCTGGCACATCAGAGCCACAGGAGTATAAGGCTCTCGTAGACACCGGTGCACAGTGCACCCTAATGCCGTCAAGCTATAAAGGGGCAGAACCCATTTGTATTTCTGGAGTGACAGGGGGATCCCAAGAGTTAACTGTATTGGAGGCCGAAGTGAGCCTAACCGGGAACGAGTGGCAGAAGCACCCCATTGTGACTGGCCCAGAGGCTCCGTGCATCCTTGGCATAGACTATCTCAGGAGAGGGTATTTTAAGGACCCAAAAGGGTATCGGTGGGCTTTTGGTATAGCTGCCCTGGAGACGGAGGAAATTAAACAGCTGTCCACCTTGCCCGGTCTCTCAGAGGACCCTTCTGTTGTGGGGTTGTTGAGGGTTGAAGAACAACAAGTACCAATCGCTACCACAACAGTGCATCGGCGACAATACCGCACCAACCGAGATTCCCTGATCCCTATCCATGAGCTGATTCGTCGATTGGAGTGCCAAGGAGTGATCAGCAAGACTCGCTCACCCTTCAACAGTCCCATATGGCCAGTGCGAAAGTCTAATGGAGAGTGGAGACTAACAGTAGACTACCGTGGCCTGAACGAAGTCACGCCGCCACTGAGTGCTGCCGTGCCGGACATGCTAGAACTTCAATACGAACTGGAGTCAAAGGCAGCCAAGTGGTACGCCACCATTGACATTGCTAATGCCTTCTTCTCCATCCCTTTGGCAGCAGAGTGCAGGCCACAGTTTGCTTTCACTTGGAGGGGCGTCCAGTACACCTGGAACCGACTGCCCCAGGGGTGGAAACACAGCCCTACCATTTGCCATGGACTAATTCACACCGCACTGGAACAGGGTGAGGCTCCAGAACACCTGCAATACATTGATGACATCATCGTATGGGGCAACACAGCAGAAGAAGTTTTTGAGAAAGGGGAGAGAATAATTCAAATCCTTCTGAAAGCCGGTTTTGCCATAAAACAAAGTAAGGTCAAGGGACCTGCACAGGAGATCCAGTTTTTAGGAATAAAATGGCAAGACGGACGTCGTCAGATCCCAATGGATGTGATCAACAAAATAACAGCCATGTCCCCACCAACTAGCAAAAGGGAAACACAAGCTTTCTTAGGCGTTGTGGGCTTTTGGAGAATGCATATTCCAGATTACAGCCTGATTGTAAGCCCTCTCTATCATGTGACCAGGAAGAAGAACGACTTCAGATGGGGCCCTGAGCAACAACAAGCCTTTGAACAAATTAAACAGGAGATAGTCCATGCAGTAGCCCTTGGGCCAGTCCGGGCAGGACAAGATGTGAAGAATGTGCTCTACACCGCAGCCGGGGAGAATGGCCCTACCTGGAGCCTCTGGCAGAAAGCACCAGGGGAGACTCGAGGTCGACCCTTAGGGTTCTGGAGTCGGGGATACAGAGGATCTGAGGCCCGCTACACTCCAACTGAGAAGGAGATATTGGCAGCATATGAAGGGGTTCGAGCTGCTTCGGAAGTGGTTGGTACTGAAGCACAGCTCCTCCTGGCACCCCGACTGCCGGTGCTGGGCTGGATGTTCAAAGGGAGGGTCCCCTCTACACATCACGCAACTGATGCTACGTGGAGTAAGTGGGTCGCACTGATCACACAACGGGCCCGAATAGGAAACCCCAGTCGCCCAGGAATCTTGGAGGTGATCACGAACTGGCCAGAAGGCAAAGATTTTGGAATATCCCCAGAGGAGGAGGTGACACGTGCTGAAGAAGCCCCACTGTATAATAAACTACCAGAAAGCGAGAAGCAATATGCCCTGTTCACTGATGGGTCCTGTCGCCTTGTGGGAAAGCATCGGAGGTGGAAAGCTGCTGTATGGAGTCCTATACGCCAAGTTGCAGAAACTGCTGAAGGAGAAGGTGAATCGAGCCAGTTTGCAGAGGTAAAAGCCATCCAGCTGGCCTTGGACATTGCTGAACGAGAAAAATGGCCAGTACTCTATCTCTATACTGACTCATGGATGGTGGCAAATGCCCTGTGGGGGTGGTTGCAGCAGTGGAAGCAGAACAACTGGCAGCACAGAGGTAAACCCATCTGGGCTGCCGCATTGTGGCAAGATATTGCTGCCCGAGTAGAGAACCTGGTTGTAAAAGTACGTCACGTAGATGCTCACGTACCCAAGAGACGGGCCACTGAAGAACATCAAAACAACCAGCAGGTGGACCAGGCTGCTAAGATTGAAGTGGCCCAGGTGGATCTGGACTGGCAACATAAGGGTGAATTATTTATAGCTCGGTGGGCCCATGATGCCTCAGGCCATCAAGGAAGAGATGCAACATATAGATGGGCTCGTGATCGAGGGGTGGACTTAACCATGGACGCTATTGCACAGGTTATCCATGAATGTGAAACGTGCGCTGCAATCAAACAAGCCAAGCGAGTAAAGCCTCTTTGGTATGGGGGACGATGGTTGAAATACAAATATGGGGAGGCCTGGCAGATTGATTATATCACACTCCCACAAACCCGCCACGGCAAGCGCTATGTGCTCACCATGGTGGAAGCAACCACCGGCTGGCTAGAAACATACCCTGTGCCCCATGCCACTGACCGGAACACCATCCTGGGCCTTGAAAAGCAAGTCCTGTGGCGACATGGCACCCCAGAAAGAATTGAGTCAGACAACGGGACTCATTTCCGAAACACCCTCATAGACACCTGGGCCAAAGAGCACGGCATTGAGTGGGTCTATCACATCCCCTACCATGCACCAGCCTCCAGGAAAATCGAACGATACAACGGGCTGCTAAAGACAACACTGAGGGCAATGGGTGGTGGGACATTCAAGCATTGGGATACACATTTAGCAAAAGCCACCTGGTTAGTCAACACTAGGGGGTCTGTTAATCGAGCTGGCCCTGCCCAATCAAGACTTTTACGTACTGTAGATGGAGATAAAGTCCCTGTCGTGCACATAAGAAATATGCTGGGGAAGACAGTCTGGGTTACTCCTGCCTCTGGCAAGGGAAAACCCATCCATGGGATTGCTTTTGCTCAAGGACCTGGGTGCACTTGGTGGGTGATGCGAAAGGATGGGCAAGTCCGGTGTGTACCTCAAGGGGATTTGATTTTGGGTGAAAATAGCTAATGAACTGAATTTTATGATGTCAATTGTTATATGATATTGTATATCATTATTTCTATGATTGCTATCAATGGTATAGCAGTGAAAATCACCCAGATTAATGAAGAATGAACTAACTCCGATGAAACCGAGCAAAGTGCAACGATGATAGAACTGGACGAGCGCAGCAGTACCAAAATGAGAACTGGCTTCAGGATGCAGCAGCCCAACACCACACACCATCCTTCTGGCCCTGAAAGACTGTTATGACAGATGGAGCCCAAAGTTGTGGACTAAAAGAACTCAATGGACATTTATATATATTTATGTATATATATATGTATGTGTATGTATTATATATGTATATATATAAAAAAAAAAATAGTGGTGATTAATTGAAAGGTATCGAAAAATGTGAGACCTAAGCATAACGTAAATGGTATGGAATAAGGGGTGCATACTGTCCTAGTTTCGGCTGGGATAGGGTTAAATTTCTTCCTAGTGCTGTGTTTTGGATTTAGTACGAGGAGAATGTTGATAACACACCGATGTTTTCAGTTTTTGCTAAGTGCCCTCCTAGTCCAAGGACAGCTCCCGTGCCTACTGACTGAGCTAGGTACACGAGATGGGAGGGAACATAATCAGGACAGCCAGCCCAGCTGGCTAATGGGGTATTCCATACCATGTGACGTCATGCTCAGTATATGAACGGTAGGCGTGATCCAGGAAGGGCCGATCGCTACTTGGTTATCGGTCAGCGCGGGTGGTGAGCAATTGCATTGTGCATCACTCATTTTGTATATTCTATCATTATTTATTATCATTATTCTCCCTTTTCTGTTCTATTAAACTGTCTTTGTCTCAACCCACGAGTTTTTCTCACTCCTACCCTTCCGATTCTCTCCCCGTCCCACTGGGGGGCGGGGGGAGTGAGTGAGCGGCTGCGTGGTATTTGGCTGCCTGCCAGGTTAAACCACGACACCGAGGAACAAAACCAGAGCTCGAGGAAGAAAACTAGAGCCCGAGGAACAAAACCAGAGACTGAGGAACAAATGGAGGTCCGATGAACAAAACGAGACCCTTGGAACCAAACCAGAGCCCGAGGAGTAAAGCAGAGCTGGAAGAACAAAACCAGAGCCCGAGGAACAAAACTAGCCCTCGAGGAAGAAAACCAGAGCCCGAGGAAGACAACCAGAGCTAGAGGAGCAAAACCACAGCTCGAGGAACAAAACCAGCGCCCGAGGAAAGAAACCAGAGCCCGAGGAACGAAACCAGATACCGAAGAGCAAAACCACAGCTCGAGGAACAAAACCAGCGCCCGAGGAAGAAAACCAGATCCCGAGGAACAAAACCAGAGCCCAATGAACGAAACCAGATCCCGAGGAAGAAAACCAGAGGTAGAGGAGCAAAGCCACAGCTCGAGGAACAAAACAAGAGCCCGAGGAACTAAACTAGAGTCCGAGGAATAAAACCAGAGCCCGACGAACAAAACAAGAGCCTGAGGAACAAAAGCAGAGCCAATGAAACTAAACCAGAGCCCGAATAGAAAAACCAGAGCGTGAGGAACAGAACCAGAGCCCGTGGAACTAAACCAGAGCCTGAGGAACAGAACCAGAGCCCGTGGAACTTAACCAGAGCCCGAGGAAGAAAACCAGAGCCTGAGAAAAAAGAACACGGGCAGAGGAACAAAAGCAGAGTCCGAGGAACAAAACCAGAACTCGAGGAAGAAAACTAGAGCCCGAGGAACAAAACCAGAGACTGAGGAACAAATGCAGGGTGCGAGGAACAAAACGAGACCCTTGGAACCAAACCAGAGCCCGAGGAGCTAAAGCAGAGCTGGAAGAACAAAACCAGAGCCCGAGGAACAAAACTAGCCCTCGAGGAAGAAAACCAGAGCCCGAGGAAGACAACGAGAGCTAGAGGAGCAAAACCACAGCTCGAGGAACAAGACCAGAGGCCGAGGAAAGAAAACAGAGCCCGAGGAACAAAACCAGAGCCCGAGGAACAAAACCAGATCCCGAAGAACAAAAGGAGGGCCCGAGGAATAAAACCAGAGCCCGAGGAACAAAACCAGATCCCGAAGAACAAAAGGAGGGCCCGAGGAAGAAAACCAGAGCCCGAGGAACAAAACTAGCCCTCGGGAAAGAAAACCAGAGCCCGAGGAGGAAAAGCAGAGCCCGAGGAAGACAACGAGAGCTACAGGAGCAAAACCACAGCTCGAGGAACAAAACCAGCGCCCGAGGAAAGAAACCAGAGCCCGAGGAACGAAACCAGATACCGAAGAACAAAACCACAGCTCGAGGAACAAAACCAGCGCCCGAGGAAGAAAACCAGATCCTGAGGAACAAAACCAGAGCCCAATGAACAAAACCAGATCCCGAGGAAGAAAACCAGAGGTAGAGGAGCAAAGCCACAGCTCGAGGAACAAAACAAGAGCCCGAGGAATTAAACTAGAGTCCAAGGAATAAAACCAGAGCCCGACGAACAAAACAAGAGCCTGAGGAACAAAACCAGAGCCAATGAAAGTAAACCAGAGCCCCAGGAATAAAACCGGAGCCCATGGAACAAAACCAGAGCCCGAGGAACAGAACCAGAGCCCATGGAACTTAACCAGAGCCCGAGGAAGAAAACCAGAGCCCGAGAAAAAAGAACACGGGCAGAGGAACAAAAGCAGAGGCCGAGGAACAAAACCAGAGCTCGAGGAAGAAAACTAGAGCCCGAGGAACAAAACCAGAGACTGAGGAACAAACGCAGGGTGCGAGGAACAAAACGAGACCCTTGGAACCAAACCAGAGCCCGAGGAGCTAAAGCAGAGCTGGAAGAACAATACCAGAGCCCGACGAACAAAACTAGCCCTCGAGGAAGAAAACCAGAGCCCGAGGAAGACAACCAGAGCTAGAGGAGCAAAACCACAGCTCGAGGAACAAAACCAGTGCCAGAGGAAAGAAACCAGAGCCCGAGGAACGAAACCTGATACCGAAGAGGAAAACCACAGCTCGAGGAACAAAACCAGCGCCCGAGGAAGAAAACCAGATCCCGAGGAACAAAACCAGAGCCCAATGAACGAAACCAGAGCCCGAGGAAGAAAACCAGAGGTAGAGGAGCAAAGCCACAGCTCGAGGAACAAAACAAGAGCCCGAGGAACTAAACTAGAGTCCGAGGAATAAAACCAGAGCCCGACGAACAAAACCAGAGGCCGAGGAATGAAACCAGAGCCCGAGGAACAAAACCAGATCCCAAAGAACAAAAAGGAGGGCCCGAGGAAGAAAACCAGAGCCCGAGGAACAATACTAGCTCTCGAGGAAGAAAACCAGAGCCCGAGGAAGACAAATAGAGCTAGAGGAGCAAAACCACAGCTCGAGGAACAAAACCAGTGCCCAAGGAAAGAAACCAGAGCCCGAGGAACGAAACCAGAGCCCGAGGAACAAAACCAGATCCCGAAGAACAAAAGGAGGGCCCGAGGAATAAAACCAGACCCCGAGGAACAAAACTAGCCCTCGAGGAAGAAAACCAGAGCCCGAGGAGGAAAACCAGAGCCCGAGGAAGACAACAAGAGCTAGAGGAGCAAAACCACAGCTCGAGGAACAAAACCAGTGCCCGAGGAAAGAAACCAGAGCCTGAGGAACGAAACCAGATACCGAAGAGGAAAACCACAGCTCGAGGAACAAAACCAGCGCCCGAGGAAGAAAACCAGATCCCGAGAAACAAAACCAGAGACCAATGAACGAAACCAGATCCCGAGGAAGAAAACCAGAGGTAGAGGAGCAAAGCCACAGCTCGAGGAACAAAACAAGAGCCCGAGGAACTAAACTAGAGTCCGAGGAATAAAACCAGAGCCCGACGAACAAAACAAGAGCCTGAGGAACAAAACCAGAGCCAAAGAAACTAAACCAGAGCCTGAGTAGAAAAACCAGAGCTGGAGGAACAAAACCAGAGCCCGTGGAACTAAACCAGAGCCCGAGGAACAGAACCAGAGCCCGAGAAAGAAAACCAGAGCCGGAGAAAAAAGAACACGGGCAGAGGAACAAAAGCAGAGTCCGAGGAACAAAACCAGAACTCGAGGAAGAAAACTAGAGCCCGAGGAACAAAACCAGAGACTGAGGAACAAATGCAGGGTGCGAGGAACAAAACGAGACCCTTGGAACCAAACCAGAGCCCGAGGAGCTAAAGCAAAGCTGGAAGAACAAAACCAGAGCCCGAGGAACAAAACTAGCCCTCGAGGAAGAAAACCAGAGCCCGAGGAAGACAACCAGAGCTAGAGGAGCAAAACCACAGCTCCAGGCACAAAACCAGTGCCAGAGGAAAGAAACCAGAGCCCGAGGAACGAAACCTGATACCGAAGAGGAAAACCACAGCTCGAGGAACAAAACCAGCGCCCGAGGAAGAAAACCAGATCCCGAGGAACAAAACCAGAGCCCAATGAACGAAACCAGATCCCGAGGAAGAAAACCAGAGGTAGAGGAGCAAAGCCACAGCTCGAGGAACAAAACAAGAGCCCGAGGAACTAAACTAGAGTCCGAGGAATAAAACCAGAGCCCGACGAACAAAACCAGAGGCCGAGGAATGAAACCAGAGCCCGAGGAACAAAACCAGATCCCAAAGAACAAAAAGGAGGGCCCGAGGAAGAAAACCAGAGCCCGAGCAACAAAACTAGCTCTCGAGGAAGAAAACCAGAGCCCGAGGAAGACAACTAGAGCTAGAGGAGCAAAACCACAGCTCGAGGAACAAAACCAGTGCCCAAGGAAAGAAACCAGAGCCCGAGGAACGAAACCAGAGCCCGAGGAACAAAACCAGATCCCGAAGAACAAAAGGAGGGCCCGAGGAATAAAACCAGACCCCGAGGAACAAAACTAGCCCTCGAGGAAGAAAACCAGAGCCCGAGGAAGACAACCAGAGCTAGAGGAGCAAAACCACAGCTCCAGGCACAAAACCAGTGCCAGAGGAAAGAAACCAGAGCCCGAGGAACGAAACCTGATACCGAAGAGGAAAACCACAGCTCGAGGAAAAAAACCAGCGCCCGAGGAAGAAAACCAGAGCCCGAGGAACGAAACCAGAGCCCGAGGAACAAAACCAGATCCCGAAGAACAAAAAGGAGGGCCCGAGGAACAAAACCAGAGCCCGTGGAATTATACGAGAGTCTGAGCAACAAAACCAGAGCCCGAGGAAAAAACCAGAGCCTGAGGAACAAAACCAGAACCAATGGAACTAAAACAGAGCTCGAGGAACAAAACTAGAACACGAGTAATTAAACCAGAGCCTGAGGAAGAAAACCAGAGCCCGAGGAACAAAACCAGAGACCGAGAAACAAATGGTGGGCCCGAGGAACAAAACGAGACCCGTGGACCCAAACCAGAGCCCGAGAGGCTAAAGCAGATCTGGAAGAACAAAACTAGAGCCCAAGGAACAAAACCAGTCCTCGAGGAAGAAAACCAGAGCCCGAAGAAGAAAACCAGAGCCCAATTAAGGAAAACAGATGCCGAGGAACAAAACCAGAGGTAGAGGAGCAAAGCCACAGCTGAAGGAACAAACCAAGAGCCCGAGGAACTAAACTAGAGTCCGAGGAATAAAACCAGAGCCCATGGAACAAAACCAGAGCCCGAGTAGAAAAACCAGAGCTGGAGGAACAAAACAAGAGCCCGTGGAACTAAACCAGAGCCCGAGGAACAGAACCAGAGCCCGTGGAACTAACCCAGAGCCCGAGGAAGAAAACCAGAGCCCGAGAAAAAAAAACACAGGGAGAGGAACAAAAGCAGAGGCCGAGGAACAAAAGCAGAGCTAGAGGAAGAAAACTAGAGCCCGAGGAACAAAACCAGAGACTGAGGAACAAAACTAGCCCTCGAGAAAGAAAACCAGAGCCCGAGGAAGACAACCAGAGCTAGAGGAGCAAAACCACAGCTCGAGGAAGAAAACCAGTGCCCGAGGAACGAAACCAGAGCCCGAGGAACAAAACCAGATCCCGAAGAACAAAAAGGAGGGCCCGAGGAATAAAACCAGAGCCTGAGGAACAAAACTAGCCCTCGAGGAAGAAAAGCAGAGCCCGAGGAAGACAACGAGAGCTAGAGGAGCAAAACCACAGTTCAAGGAAGAAAACCAGAGCCCGAGGAAAGAATCCAGAGCCCGAGGAACGAAACCAGATCGCGAAGAACAAAAGGAGGCCCCGAGGAACGAAACCAGAGCCCGTGGAAAAAAACCAGAGCCTGAGGAACAAAACCAGAGCCAATGGAACTAAAACAGAGCTCGAGGAACAAAACTAGAACCCGAGAAACTAAACCAGAGCCTGAGGAAGAAAACCAGAGCCCGAGGAACAAAACCAGAGACTGAGAAACAAATGGTGGGCCTGAGGAACAAAACGAGACCCGTGGACCCAAACCAGAGCCCGAGAGGCTAAAGCAGATCTGGAAGAACAAAACCAGAGCCCAAGGAACAAAACCAGCGCCCGAGGAAGAAAACCAGATCCCGAGGAACAAAACCAGAGCCCAATTAAGGAAAACAGATGCCGAGGAACAAAACCAGAGGTAGAGGAGCAAAGCCACAGCTGAAGGAACAAACCAAGAGCCCGAGGAACTAAACTAGAGTCCGAGGAATAAAACCAGAGCCCATGGAACAAAACCAGAGCCCGAGTAGAAAAACCAGAGCTGGAGGAACAAAACCAGAGCCCGTGGAACTAAACCAGAGACCGAGGAACAGAACCAGAGCCCGTGGAACTAACCCAGAGCCCGAGGAAGAAAACCAGAGCCCGAGAAAAAAAAACACAGGGAGAGGAACAAAAGCAGAGGCCGAGGAACAAAAGCAGAGCTAGAGGAAGAAAACTAGAGCCCGAGGAACAAAACCAGAGACTGAGGAACAAAACTAGCCCTCGAGAAAGAAAACCAGAGCCCGAGGAAGACAACCAGAGCTAGAGGAGCAAAACCACAGCTCGAGGAAGAAAACCAGTGCCCGAGGAACGAAACCAGAGCCCAAGGAACAAAACCAGATCCCGAAGCACAAAAAGGAGGGCCCAAGGAATAAAACCAGAGCCCGAGGAAAAAAACTAGCCCTCGAGGAAGAAAAGCAGAGCCCGAGGAAGACAACGAGAGCTAGAGGAGCAAAACCACAGCTCGAGGAACAAAAGGAGCTCCCGAGGAAAGAATCCAGAGCCCGAGGAACAAAACAAGATCAAGAAGAACAAAAGGAGGACCCGCGGAATAAAACCAGACCCCGAGGAACAAAACTAGCCCTCGAGGAAGAAAACCAGAGCCCGAGGAGGAAAACCAGAGCCCGAGGAAGACAACGAGAGCTAGAGGAGCAAAACCACAGCTCGAGGAACAAAACCAGCGCCCGAGGAAGAAAACCAGATCCCGAGGAACAAAACCAGAGGTAGAGGAGCAAAGCCACAGCTCGAGGAAAAAAACAAGAGCCCGAGGAACTAAACTAGAGTCCGAGGAATAAAACCAGAGCCCATGGAACAAAACCAGAGCCCGAGTAGAAAAACCAGAGCTGGAGGAACCAAACCAGAGCCCGTGGAACTAAACCAGAGCCTGAGGAACAGAACCAGAGCCTGTGGAACTAACCCAAAGCCCGAGGAAGAAAACCAGAGCCCGAGAAAAAAAAAGCACGGGGAGAGGAACAAAAGCAGAGGCCGAGGAACAAAACCAGAGCTAGAGGAAGAAAACTAGAGCCCGAGGAACAAAACCAGAGACTGAGGAACAAACGGAGGTCCGAGGAAAAAAACGAGACCCTTGGAACCAAACCAGAGCCCGAGGAGCTAAAGCAGAGCTGGAAGAACAAAACCAGAGCCCGAGGAACAAAACTAGCCCTCGAGGAAGAAAACCAGAGCCCGAGGAAGACAACCAGAGCTAGAGGAGCAAAACCACAGCTCGAGGAAGAAAACCAGTGCCCGAGGAAAGAAACCAGAGCTCGAGGAACGAAACCAGAGCCCGAGGAACAAAACTAGCCCTCGAGGAAGAAAAGCAGAGCCCGAGGAAGACAACGAGAGCTAGAGGAGCAAAATCACAGCTCGAGGAACAAAACCAGAGCCCGAGGAAAGAATCCAGAGCCCGAGGAACAAAACCAGATCCCGAAGAACAAAAGGAGGGCCCGCGGAATAAAACCAGACCCCGAGGAACAAAACTAGCCCTCGAGGAAGAAAACCAGAGCCCGAGGAGGAAAACCAGAGCCCGAGGAAGACAACGAGAGCTAGAGGAGCAAAACCACAGCTCGAGGAACAAAACCAGCGCCCGAGGAAAGAAACCAGAGCCCGAGGAACGAAACCAGATACCGAAGAAGAAAACCACAGCTCGAGGAACAAAACCAGCGCCCGAGGAAGAAAACCAGATCCCGAGGAACAAAACCAGAGCCTAATGAACGAAACCAGATCCTGAGGAACAAAACCAGAGGTAGAGGAGCAAAGCCACAGCTCGAGGAACAAAACAAGAGCCCGAGGAAAGAAACCAGAGCCCGAGGTACGAAAACTAGAGCGCGACGAACAAAACAAGAGCCTGAGGAAAAAAGCCAGAGCCAACGGAACTAAACCAGAGCCCGAGGAACAAAACCAGAGCCCATGGAAAAAAACCAGAGCCCGAGTAGAAAAACCAGAGCTGGAGGAACAAAACCAGAGCCCGTGGAACTAAACCAGAGCCCGAGGAACAGAACCAGAGACTGTGGAACTAAACCAGAGCCCGAGGAACAAAACCTGAGCCCCAAAAAAAAAAAGCACGGGCAGAGGAACAAAAGCAGAGGCCGAGGAACAAAACCAGAGCTCGAGGAAGAAAACTAGAGCCCGAGGAACAAAACCAGAGACTGAGGAACAAACGGAGGTCCGAGGAACAAAACGAGACCCTTGGAACCAAACCAGAGCCCGAGGAGCTAAAGCAGAGCTGGAAGAAAAAAACCAGAGCCCGAGGAACAAAACTAGCCCTCGAGGAAGAAAACCAGAGCCCGAGGAAGACAACCAGAGCTAGAGGAGCAAAACCACAGCTCGAGGAACAAAACCAGCGCCCGAGGAAAGAAACCAGAGCCCGAGGAACGAAACCAGAGCGCGAGGAACAAAACCAGATCCCGAAGAACAAAAAGGAGGGCCCGAGGAACAAAACCAGAGCCCGTGGAATTATACGAGAGTCTGAGCAACAAAACCAGAGCCCGAGGAAAAAACCAGAGCCTGAGGAACAAAACCAGAACCAATGGAACTAAAACAGAGCTCGAGGAACAAAACTAGAACACGAGTAATTAAACCAGAGCCTGAGGAAGAAAACCAGAGCCCGAGGAACAAAACCAGAGACCGAGAAACAAATGGTGGGCCAGAGGAACAAAACGAGACCCGTGGACCCAAACCAGAGCCCGAGAGGCTAAAGCAGATCTGGAAGAACAAAACTAGAGCCCGGGGAACAAAACCAGTCCTCGAGGAAGAAAACCAGAGCCCGAAGAAGAAAACCAGAGACTAAGGAAGACAACGAGAGCTAGAGGAGCAAAACCACAGCTCAAAGAACAAGACCAGAGGCCGAGGAAAGAAACCAGAGCCTGAGGAAGGAAACCAGAGCCCAAGGAACAAAACCAGATCCTGAAGAACAAAAGGAGGGCCCGAGGAATAAAACCAGAGCCCAAAGAACAAAACTAGCCCTTGAGGAAGAAAACCAGAGCCCGAGGAGGAAAACCAGAGCCCGAGGAAGACAACGAGAGCTAGAGGAGCAAAACCACAGCTCGAGGAACAAAACCAGTGCCCGAGGAAAGAATCCAGAGCACGAGGAACGAAACCAGATACCAAAGAACAAATCCACAGCTCGAGGAACAAAACCAGCGCCCGAGGAAGAAAACCAGATCCCGAGGAACAAAACCAGAGCCCAATGAAGGAAACCAGATCCCGAGGAACAAAACCAGAGGTAGAGGAGCAAAGCCACAGCTCGAGGAACAAAACAAGAGCCCGAGGAACTAAACTAGAGCCCGAGGAATAAAACCAGAGCCCATGGAACAAAACCAGAGCCCGAGTAGAAAAACCAGAGCTGGAGGAACAAAACCAGAGCCCATGGAACTAAACCAGAGCCCGAGGAACAGAACCAGAGCCCGAGAAAAAAAAACACAGGCAGAGGAACAAAAGCAGAGGCCGAGGAACAAAACCAGAGCTTGAGGAAGAAAACTAGAGCCCGAGGAACAAAACCAGAGAGTGAGGAACAAATGGAGGTCCGAGGAACAAAACGAGACCCTTGGAACCAAACCAGAGCCCGAGGAGCTAAAGCAGAGCTGGAAGAACAAAACCAGAGCCCAAGGAACAAAACTAGCCCTCGAGAAAGAAAACCAGAGCCCGAGGAAGACAACGAGAGCTAGAGGAGCAAAACCACAGCTCGAGGAAGAAAACCAGTGCTCGAGGAAGAAAACCAGTGCCCGAGGAAAGAAACCAGAGCCCGAGGAACGAAACCAGAGCCCGAGGAACAAAACCAGATCCCGAAGAACAAAAAGGAGGGCCCGAGGAATAAAATCAGAGGCCGAGGAACAAAACTAGCCCTCGAGGAAGAAAACCAGAGCATGAGGAAGACAACGAGATCTAGAGGAGCAAAACCACAGCTCGAGGAACAAAACGAGCTCCCGAGGAAAGAATCCAGAGCCCGAGGAACAAAACAAGATCAAGAAGAACAAAAGGAGGACCCGCGGAATAAAACCAGACCCCGAGGAACAAAACTAGCCCTCGAGGAAGAAAACCAGAGCCCGAGGAGGAACACCAGAGCCCGAGGAAGACAACGAGAGCTAGAGGAGCAAAACCACAGCTCGAGGAACAAAACCAGCGCCCGAGGAAAGAAACCAGAGTCCGAGGAGCAAAACCAGAGCCTAATGAACGAAACCAGATCGTGAGGAACAAAACCAGAGGTAGAGGAGCAAAGCCACAGCTCGAGGAACAAAACAAGAGCCCGAGGAACTAAACTAGAGTCCGAGGAATAAAACCAGAGCCCGACGAACAAAACAAGAGCCTGAGGAAGAAAACCGGAGCCAATGAAACTAAACCAGAGCCCGAGGAACAAAACCAGAGCCCATGGAACAAAACCAGAGCCCGAGTAGAAAAACCAGAGCTGGAGGAACAAAACCAGAGCCCGTGGAACTAAACCAGAGGCCGAGGAACAGAACCAGAGCCCGTGGAACTTAACCAGAGCCCGAGGAAGAAAAGCAGAGTCCCAAAAGAAAAAGCACGGGCAGAGGAACAAAAGTAGACACCGACGAACAAAACTAGAGCTCGAGGAAGAAAACTAGAGCCGAAGGAACAAAACCAGAGACTGAGGAACAAACGGAGGTTCGAGGAACAAAACGAGACCCTTGGAACAAAACCAGAGCCCGAGGAGCTAAAGCAGAGCTGGAAGAACAAAACCAGAGCCCGAGGAACAAAACTAGCCCTCGAGGAAGAAAACCAGAGCCCGAGGAAGACAACGAGAGCTAGAGGAGCAAAACCACAGCTCGAGGAACAAGACCAGAGGCCGAGGAAAGAAACCAGAGCCCGAGGAACGAAACCAGATACCGAAGAGCAAAACCACAGCTCGAGGAACAAATCCAGCGCCCGAGGAAGAAAACCAGATCCCGAGGAACAAAACCAGAGCCCAATGAACGGAACCAGATCCCGAGGAAGAAAACCAGAGGTAGAGGAGCAAAGCCACAGCTCGAGGAACAAAACAAGAGCCCGAGGAACTAAACTAGAGCCCGAGGAACAGAACCAGAGCCCGTGGAACTTAAACAGAGCCCGAGGAAGAAAACCAGAGCCCGAGAAAAAAGAACACGGTCAGAGGAACAAAAGCAGAGGCCGAGGAACAAAACCAGAGCTCGAGGAAGAAAACTAGAGCCCGAGGAACAAAACCAGAGACTGAGGAAGAAACGGAGGTTCCGAGGAACAAAACGAGACCCTTGGAACCAAACCAGAGCCCGAGGAGCTAAAGCAGAGCTGGAAGAACAATACCAGAGCCTGAGGAACAAAACTAGCCCTCGAGGAAGAAAACCAGAGCCCGAGGAAGACAACCAGAGCGAGAGGAGCAAAACCACAGCTCGAGGAAGAAAACCAGTACCCGAGGAATGATACCAGAGCCCGAGGAACGAATTCAGAGCCCGAGGAACAAAACCAGTTCCGAAGAACAAAAGGAGGGCCCGAGGAATAAAACCAGAGCTCGAGGAACAAAACTAGAACCCGAGAAATTAAACCAGAGCCTGAGGAAGAAAACCAGAGCCCGAGGAACAAAACCAGAGACCGAGAAACAAATGGTGGGCCCGAGGAACAAAACGAGACCCGTGGACCCAAACCAGAGCCCGAGAGGCTAAAGCAGATCTGGAAGAACAAAACCAGAGCCCGAGGAACAAAACCAGAGACCGAGGAAGACAACGAGAGCTAGAGGAGCAAAACCACAGCTCGAGGAACAAGACCAGAGGCCGAGGAAAGAAACCAGAGCCCGAGGAATAAAACCAGAGCACGACGAAAAAAACGAGAGCCTGAGGAACAAAACCAGAGCCAACGGAACTAAAACAGAGCCCGAGGAAAAAAACCAGAGCCCATGGAACAAAACCAGAGCCCGAGTAGAAAAAACAGAGCTGGAGGAACAAAACCAGAGCCCGTGGAACTAAACCAGAGCCCGAGGAACAGAACCAGAGCCTGTGGAACTAAACCAGAGCCCGAGGAACAAAACCAGAGCCCCCAAAAAAAAGCACGGGCAGAGGAACAAAAGCAGAGGCTGAGGAAGAAAACCAGAGCTCGAGGAAGAAAACTAGAGCCCGAGGAACAAAACCAGAGACTTAGGAAGAAACGGAGGGTCCGAGGAACAAAACGAGACCCTTCGAACCAAACCAGAGCCCGAGGAGCTAAAGCAGAGCTGGAAGAACAAAATGAGAGCCCGAGGAACAAAACTAGCCCTCGAGGAAGAAAACCAGAGCCCGAGGAAGACAACCAGAGCGAGAGGAGCAAAACCACAGCTTGAGGAAGAAAACCAGTGCCCGAGGAAAGAAACCAGAGCCCGAGGAACGAAACCAGAGCCCGAGGAACAAAACCAGATCCTGAAGAACAAAAAGGAGGGCCCGAGGAATAAAACCAGAGGCCGAGGAAGAAAACTAGCCCTCGAGGAAGAAAACCAGAGCCCGAGGAAGACAACCAGAGCTAGAGGAGCAAAACCACAGCTCGAGGAAGAAAACCAGTGCCCGAGGAAAGAAACCAGAGCCCGAGGAACGAAACCAGAGCCCGAGGAAAAAAACTAGATCCCGAAGAACAAAAAGGAGGGCCCGAGGAATAAAACCAGAGCCCGAGAAAGAAAACTAGCCCTCGAGGAAGAAAAGCAGAGCCCGAGGAAGACAACCAGAACTAGAGGAGCAAAACCACAGCTTGAGGAACAAAACCAGAGCCCGAGTAAAGAATCCAGAGCCTGAGGAACAAAACCAGATCCCGAAGAACAAAAGGAGGGCCCGCGGAATAAAACCAGACCCCGAGGAACAAAACTAGCCCTCGAGGAAGAAAACCAGAACCCGAGGAGGAAAACCAGAGTCCGAGCAAGACAACGAGAGCTAGAGGAGCAAAACCACAGCTCGAGGAACAAAACCAGCGCCCGAGGAAAGAAACCAGAGCCCGAGGAACGAAACCAGATACCGAAGAACAAAACCACAGCTCGAGGAATAAAACCAGCGCCCGAGGAAGAAAACCAGATCCCGAGGAACAAAACCAGAGCCTAATGAACGAAACCAGATCCCGAGGAACAAAACCAGAGGTAGAGGAGCAAAGCCACAGCTGGAGGAACAAAACAAGAGCCCGAGGAACTAAACTAGAGTCCGAGGAATAAAACCAGAGCCCGACGAACAAAACAAGAGCCTGAGGAACAAAACCAGAGCCAATGAATCTAAACGAGAGCCCGAGGAACAAAACCAGAGCCCATGGAACGAAACCAGAGCCCGAGTAGAAAATCCAGAGCTGGAGGAACAAAACCAGAGCCCGTGGAACTAAACCAGAGCCCGAGGAACAGAACCAGAGCCCGTGGAACTTAACCAGAGCCCGAGGAACAAAACCAGAGACCGAGAAAGAAAAACACGGGCAGAGGAACAAAAGTAGACACCGACGAACAAAACCAGAGCTCGAGGAAGAAAACTAGAGCCCGAGGAACAAAACCAGAGACTGAGGAACAAACGCAGGGTGCGAGGAACAAAACGAGACCCTTGGAACCAAACCAGAGCCCGAGGAGCTAAAGCAGAGCTGGAAAAAGAAAACCAGAGCCCGAGGAACAAAACTAGCCCTCGAGGAAGAAAACCAGAGCCCAATGAACGAAACCAGATCCCGAGGAAGAAAACCAGAGGTAGAGGAGCAAAGCCACAGTTCGAGGAAAAAAACAAGAGCCCGAGGAACTAAACGAGAGCCCGAGGAACAAAACCAGAGCCCGACGAAAGAAACAAGAGCCCGAGTAGAAAAACCAGAGCTGGAGGAACAAAACCAGAGCCCGTGGAACTAAACCAGAGCCCGAGGAACAGAACCAGAGCCCGTGGAAGAAAACTAGATCCCGAGGAAAAAAAACAGAGACTGAGGAAGAAACGGAGGGTCCGAGGAACAAAACGAGACCCTTGGAACCAAACCAGAGCCCGAGGAGCTAAAGCAGAGCTGGAAGAACAAAACCAGAGCCCGAGGAACAAAACTAGCCCTCGAGGAAGAAAACCAGAGCCCGAGGAAGACAACCAGAGCTAGAGGAGCAAAACCACAGCTCCAGGAACAAAACCAGCGCCCGAGGAAAGAAACCAGAGCCCGAGGAATAAAACCAGAGAGCGACGAACAAAACGAGAGCCTGAGGAAAAAAACCAGAGCCAATGGAACTAAAACAGAGCCCAAGGAACAAAACCAGAGCCCATGGAACAAAACCAGAGCCCGAGTAGAAAAACCAGAGCTGGAGGAACAAAACCAGAGCCCGTGGAACTAAACCAGAGCCCGAGGAACAGAACCAGAGCCTGTGGAACTAAACCAGAGCCCGAGGAACAAAACCAGAGCCCCCCAAAAAAAAAGCACGGGCAGAGGAACAAAAGCAGAGGCCGAGGAAGAAAACCAGAGCTCGAGGAAGAAAACTAGAGCCCGAGGAACAAAACTAGATACTGAGGAAGAAACGGAGGGTCCGAGGAACAAAACGAGACCCTTGGAACCAAACCAGAGCCCGAGGAGCTAAAGCAGAGCTGGAAGAACAAAATGAGAGCCCGAGGAACAAAACTAGCCCTCGAGGAAGAAAACCAGAGCCCGAGGAAGACAACCAGAGCTAGAGGAGCAAAACCACAGCTCGAGGAACAAAACCAGTGCCCGAGGAAAGAAACCAGAGCCCGAGGAACGAAACCAGAGCCCGAGGAACAAAACCAGATCCTGAAGAACAAAAAGGAGGGCCCGAGGAATAAAACCAGAGCCCGAGGAAGAAAACTAGCCCTCGAGGAAGAAAACCAGAGCCCGAGGAAGACAACCAGAGCTAGAGGAGCAAAACCACAGCTCGAGGAAGAAAACCAGTGCCCGAGGAAAGAAACCAGAGCCCGAGGAACGAAACCAGAGCCCGAGGAACAAAACTAGATCCCGAAGAACAAAAAGGAGGGCCCGAGGAATAAAACCAGAGCCCGAGGAAGAAAACTAGCCCTCGAGGAAGAAAAGCAGAGCCCGAGGAAGACAACGAGAGCTAGAGGAGCAAAACCACAGCTCGAGGAACAAAACCAGAGCCCGAGGAAAGAAAGCAGAGCCCGAGGAACAAAACCAGATCCCGAAGAACAAAAGGAGGACCCGCGGAATAAAACCAGACCCCGAGTGCGACGATCGAGGGAAGGCAGGCAGTCGACTCAATGTGAGTGATAAGGCCAGCTTCAACTTTATTGTAAAACCCTACACATATTTATACACTAAGTTCTACCTTATGCATACTTGTCTCACAATCATTGGCTTAGCTCTAAAAATTACATTATCATATTCCTCCTACTTTTGGTTACTGCTACGTGGTTCGGGTTCCATCCTGTTTTTCTTATACTGTACTTTCTCAAAGTTGCTTATCTGCACAGAGCAAGGTCAGCATGACTTTCTTTTCTCCCTTCTCAGCATGACTCAGAATTTTCCCACCGCGGCCTAGTCTGGCTAACTTTCTCCAACAATTCCCCCCTTTTCTTTTTGGACCACCAATACATTGTGGTTCATTTTTACAACATTATTTAAAATACAGTGATATGCTATTTTTACTATAACTATAATTGTTAATAAAATACCAAGCCAGCGCTTGCGCAGTGCCTATGTTAGGCACTAGGGAAGCAAATACATTGGCTGTGGTTGACCATAATTCTATATTGTCGTTACAATCTGCCTGCAATTGATGTATAGACCTTTTGTGTCGATTTGTCGCTACTGTAGTTATATTAAGCCAACTTTGTCGGCTAACTGTGAGCAGAGTTAATTTACCTACATAACAAGGCCCTCCAAAGGCGTTCTTTGGAATGCCAGGCCATGCTCGATCCCCACAGATCAAAAAATATCCGGGGGGAAGAGCTTTGGCCATATCATTGTTCCACAAAGAGTTACTGGTTCCCTTCATACTCCGTCCATAGGCACTGAATGTTTTGGAAGCGTTATAATTCCCACAATATTGGCCTATTTCGAATCCTTTCGTAAAAGGTGAAACAACAGTCCAACCGGTGGTATTAACAAAAGGGTTGTTATCATCAGTGCGGCTGCTTATACCGATCAATGACTGAAAGGTCTGGGCCTGTGCAGCAAAGCGGCTAAAGCTGCCAAACACAAAACATGTCTGAGTAGTAACGTTATCAGTTGCATTTCCAGTTTTTTCTGACCCCAAAAGGTCAATTTCTTGGGGGTCCCAAGGGAGAGTGTGATTTAGGGCTCTTATTAGTTGTACCGAGCAATTTGCTACAGTAACATTTATACAATTAACTGTTACAGACATCCAATTATCAAAATCTCTGGCAATAATTTCAGGAAAGCCTATCAGACATATTTTAAAGGGCTCAGTTGCCGTAGCTGAACTCAGGCAAAGATCTGTCATCCCAGTTTTATTCGCCCACGCCACCCATAAGTTCGCACGGCTGGGCAACGGCATCGCTGGGATCAGTACAGACAGAGCTGCATTGATCATCATCAGCAACAGCAGCTTTGGTCCAGCGGCTTGGAATCCACTTCGGCCCTGTGGGAGTAAGTACACACATATAACCTCTACCCATATACTTCACTTCTGCTGGACCTTTCCACAGTCAGGTTGCTGGATCTCTATACATAACGAAAACTGGCTTGTCATCCTTATTTTCTTTAGGATAACCATGCACCCATGCTGGTGGCTCTTTCTGATCTGCAAAAATACATAAATGATTTAGCACAAAAAGAGTCTTAACAAGTCTTTCTTGTACATCAGAGATTTCCCTAAATTTTTGCAAATATTGTTTCAGCGTTTGATGCGCCCTTTCAATGATAGCTTGTCCCGTGGGTGAGTGCGGAATACCAGCAGTATGTCGCACTCCCCATGTTTGGAAAAAACGTTTCACTTTGGCGCTTGTGTATGCAGGGCCATTGTCAGTTTTTATCGTTTGTGGCACTCCCATAACTGCAAAACAACTAGTCAAATGTCGCATTACGTGGAGTGCTCGTTCTCCTGTTTGTGCCGTGGCCCATATAAATTTGCTATAGGTGTCAATCGTAACATGTATATATCTCAGTCTGCCAAAGTCAGCAACGTGAGTCACATCCACTTGCCACAATTCTCTGGCCTCGAGTCCCCTGGGATTCACGCCGATTCCGAGACCAGGCCCATGGTGGCTACACGTAGGACAGGCCCGCACAATCCCCTGTAAAATGTCCATAAAATATCCATAAATGTATACAAAATGTCCACTGCATTCATTTAGTCCATGACTTTGGGCTCCATCTGTTATGGTGGTCACTCAGGTCAGCAGAGGTGGTGCGTTGCGTGGAGTTACTGGGCACCAAAGCCGGCTCAGGTCGGGTCACTGCTGCACTTGCACTGCTCCTTGTAAAGTTTGTCCTCCGTTGGTTCAGGTGGTTCCTGCTGCTTGGGCATGGGCTTATCCACAGTCACAGACGCCTCGGGGCGTCCTGTCCCGCATGGACTCAGCCACAGGTCACAGTCCCTTCGATTCGAGTTCACGCTGCAGTTCCAGCCTGTCCAGCACAGCAGCACAGAAGCAGCAGCGATGCCCTGGCCATCTGCCGGCCCAGGCGCATCCCCATTGCTGTTATCAGAATGTTCCCAGGCACAGCACAGTAAGATGATCAGCAGTGCAGCAGTACAGCAAGCAGCAAGAGCAAAAAAGCAGCCACTAATGAGCACAAGACTCTAATACACATTAAGGCAAGCAAGCCCCATGGCAAGCACAAGAGCCTGCGAATTAATAGCTAAACAGCAGTAACAGCTATAAATTCAATCTAGCACATTCCAATCAAACGTGTCGTTATCTTGAATTGTAGTCTTTGGTTGCATTCCGGTAAATATCCATTCTAATACTCTCACAGTCTCCCCCTTTTTCTTTTTGCACTGCGTGAGTGCACCAATAAAATGTGTGGGGCCGTGCAAAACGGTTAAGTCCACAGGTAAGTCAGGGTCAATACGATCCACTGCTCGGTCAACGATGTGGGTACTGAGTTTTTGAATCACAATCGATAAGTCCTCGTAATATAAAAAGTCCTTGGAGACCACTGGATGATCGCCCCAACAACAACGCTCCATGAGATTGTCCATTGATAACTATGGGCCCTTTAATTCCTGTAGCAATTTTTCGCGGCCGGTCGTCAATTAGCGTGACATCTACTGCTGTTGCCAGATCCAGTCCGAGGCTCCCCCTGGTTGCTGGTCGAAGTTGGGTTGCTGGTCGAAGCTGGGCAATGGCGTCTGGTATCTCTGCACTGTCGTTTGGTTGGGGGCTGCCGTTGGCCTGAAGGTGACCGGAGCTGCGATTGGTGTCGGCGCGCTGCGGCTCTTGGCGCTCGGTTTCCCGTTTCCCGAATGCCGGCAGACTGTAGTATTATGATTATTCATTTGACAGTTCTGGCAGCTCCCGACATTGTCGACGCAGATGTCCTGGGTAGCTACATCGGAAGCACTTATACTCTCGTCGGCCAGTCGTCTTACTTTGGTGGGCATCCGGAGGCTTCAGTGGGGCAAGAGCTGCAAACGCCTGTCCCTGCGCCTTGACTAATTTTTCCCCTAGTTCTCTGGTTGTTTCAACTAACATGGCTTGAGCTCCTACAGGAACTCTACTCATTCACTCTAACATGACTTCTATGGTGGCGTCTAAGGGTAAGGTGACAAGGATGCCCTTCGTATAAGTATTACAATTCTCTAATACACACTGTCTCAGCAAAGGTCCTTTCATAAAATCTGCCATATCTGCACGGTCAATAGCGTCTGTGACTCTTTCTACAAAAGATGCAAAAGGCTCCTCTCTTCCTTGTTTAAGTGACATATATGAGGGAGGAGCTGGTGTAGTTTTAACTTTCTGCAAGGCTTCTCGTGCTAATTTCATAGATTCTAACAACACGTCTGGGCCAGTTTGCATCTGCATTTCTACAGAGGCAAAAGGACCTATACCCATTAGTTGTTCTACAGTTACTCCAGCTAAACGATCATTTGGGGCTCGGGGCGAGTGCGCAGATATTTCACAAAGTCTTTGCCAGTGAGCTTGCCAAAGTAATTGTTGTGATTGCTTCAAAATAAGCCTCATTATGTTCTTAATATATTCTGGACATAGCATTCCGCTACCCCAGATATAGTTTAGCATTTGCCTTGCACATTAACTGTGTTTCGCAATTGATTTAATATTTTCCAATCTAGGGCCTGATGCACCCCAGTCATAGCCCCCGCGTTATCTACCTGGTAGATTACCGGGAAGGCTTGAGGGCTAATTTGATCTAATAAATCAAAATCTTTTTGTTCAACAGCTTCTCGTGCTATTTGTCCCAACTAACTCGCACTAAACGCGGCTGTTGATGAGCTTGGGACCGGGGGGGGGTGGGGGGGGGTGGGGGGGGTGGGGGGGGTGAGGGGTGGGGGGGTGGGGGGGGTGAGGCCTTTAGAAGACTTTCAGCTTGAGCAGTCTCCTGTCCGCTACCGTCTACCCTCTCATTTTCACTTGGACCCTCCCCCTCCCTTTCCCCCGGCGGTGCGGAGGGACAAGCCCTTTCTGTCGGCAGATCAGGAGGGGGACGAGAGGGTCGGCAAACAACGGGAACAGGAATTCCCGAAGGCGGAGGTGAAAAGAGGTCACCCCCTGCTGTGAGACGTCCAGCGGCAGGATCGGACTGCTCAAGCCGATCTGAGGTGGCTGTAGCTATTCACCTTTCAGTTTTATATCTTTTTATACAATTAATAACATCTCTCCAAGATTTCATTAATTTTCTTGCTGATTTATCATCATCAATTACTAGATCCCACAAACAATCTCCATAAGAACGCCACTCGTCTACTTCAAACATACTTTCAGGGTCTTTAAAAAACCCTTTCGCTTTCCCTAAGGCAATTAACCCAGCCAGGTCTTTTAATTGGCTTACTCCCCGCTTTTCTAAAAAGCATTTTAAAATATCGAAGGCTACCTCTACTTCCATTGCGCGCTTCTCCTGACCCTCTTAATTATCCGGTCGTTTGCAGCCTTTTCCCACGGGTAGCCTTCTATCGGACGGCGAACCCCTTCTTAATTATCCTGGGTTCAAGCACGGATCAGGCACGCCGCGACAGCGTCTACTGATCTTCTGCTCCCTGGTCGCTGCTACCAGTGCTTCTCCGATCTCGCTGTCCGGTGGAAAACAGGGATGGGGGGTCCCTGTTCGGGCGCCACTTGCGACGAGCGAGGGAAGGCAGGCAGTCGACTCAATGTGAGTGATAAGGCCAGCTTCAACTTTATTGTAAAACCCTACACATATTTATACACTAAGTTCTACCTTATGCATACTTGTCTCACAATCATTGGCTTAGCTCTAAAAATTACATTATCATATTCCTCCTACTTTTGGTTACTGCTACGTGGTTCGGGTTCCATCCTGTTTTTCTTATACTGTACTTTCTCAAAGTTGCTTATCTGCACAGAGCAAGGTCAGCATGACTTTCTTTTCTCCCTTCTCAGCATGACTCAGAATTTTCCCACCGCGGCCTAGTCTGGCTAACTTTCTCCAACACCCGAGGAACAAAACTAGCCCTCGAAGAAGAAAACCAGAGCCCGAGGAGGAAAACCAGAGCCCGAGGAAGACAATGAGAGCTAGAGGAGCAAAACCACAGCTCGAGGAACAAAATCAGCGCCCGAGGAAAGAAACCAGAGCACGAGGAACGAAACCAGATACCGAAGGGCAAAACCACAGCTCGAGGAACAAAACCAGCGCCCGAGGAAGAAAACCAGATCCCGAGGAACAAAACCAGAGCCCAATGAACGAAACCAGATCCCGAGGAAGAAAACCAGAGGTAGAGGAGCAAAGCCACAGCTCGAGGAAAAAAACAAGAGCCCGAGGAAATAAACGAGAGCCCGAGGAACAAAACCAGAGCCTGACGAACAAAACAAGAGCCCGAGTAGAAAAACCAGAGCTGGAGGAACAAAACCAGAGCCCGTGGAACTAAACCAGAGCCCGAGGAACACAACCAGAGCCCGAGAAAAAAAAACACAGGGAGAGGAACAAAAGCAGAGGCTGAGGAACAAAAGCAGAGCGCGAGGAAGAAAACTAGATCCCGAGGAAAAAAAACAGAGACTGAGGAAGAAACGGAGGGTCCGAGGAACAAAACGAGACCCTTGGAACCAAACCAGAGCCCGAGGAGCTAAAGCAGAGCTGGAAGAACAAAACCAGAGCCTGAGGAACAAAACTAGCCCTCGAGGAAGAAAACCAGAGCCTGAGGAAGACAACCAGAGCTAGAGGAGCAAAACCACAGCTCCAGGAACAAAACAAGAGCCCGAGGAAAGAAACCAGAGCCCGAGGAATAAAACCAGAGAGCGACGAACAAAACGAGAGCCTGAGGAAAAAAACCAGAGCCAACGGAACTAAACCAGAGATCGAGGAACAAAACCAGAGCCCATGGAACAAAACCAGAGCCCGAGTAGAAAAACCAGAGCTGGAGGAACAAAACCAGAGCCCGTGGAACTAAACCAGAGCCCGAGGAACACAACCAGAGCCCCCCAAAAAAAAGCACGGGCAGAGGAACAAAAGCAGAGGCCGAGGAAGAAAACCAGAGCTCGAGGAAGAAAACTAGAGCCCGAGGAACAAAACTAAAGACTGAGGAAGAAACGGAGGGTCCGAGGAACAAAACGAGACCCTTGGAACCAAATCAGAGCCCGAGGAGCTAAAGCAGAGCTGGAAGAACAAAACCAGAGCCCGAGGAACAAAACTAGCCCTCGAGGAAGAAAACCAGAGCCCGAGGAAGACAACCAGAGCTAGAGGAGCAAAACCACAGCTCGAGGAACAAAACCAGTGCCCGAGGAAAGAAACCAGAGCCCGAGGAACGAAACCAGAGCCCGAGGAACAAAACCAGATCCTGAAGAACAAAAAGGAGGGCCCGAGGAATAAAACCAGAGCCCGAGGAAGAAAACTAGCCCTCGAGGAAGAAAACCAGAGCCCGAGGAAGACAACCAGAGCTAGAGGAGCAAAACCGCAGCTCGAGGAAGAAAACCAGTGCCCGAGGAAAGAAACCAGAGCCCGAGGAACGAAACCAGAGCCCGAGGAACAAAACTAGATCCCAAAGAACAAAAAGGAGGGCCCGAGGAAGAAAACCAGAGCCCGAGGAAAAAAACTAGCCCTCGAGGAAGAAAACCAGCGCCCGAGGAAGACAACGAGAGCTAGAGGAGCAAAACCACAGCTCGAGGAACAAAACCAGAGCCCGAGGAAAGAATCCAGAGCCCGAGGAACGAAACCAGAGCCCGAGGAACAAAACCAGATTGCGAAGAACAAAAGGAGGCCCCGAGGAACAAAACCAGAGCCCGTGGAATTACACGAGAATCTGAGGAACAAAACCAGAGCCCGAGGAAAAAACCAGAGCCTGAGGAAAAAAACCAGAGCCAATGGAACTAAAACAGAGCTTGAGGAAGAAAACTAGAACCCGAGAAATAAACCAGAGCCTGAGGAAGAAAACCAGAGCCCGAGGAACAAAACCAGAGTCCGAGAAACAAATGATGGGCCCGAGGAACAAAACGAGACCCGTGGACCCAAACCAGAGCCCGAGGAGCTAAAGCAGAGCTGGAAGAACAAAACCAGAGGCCGGGGAACAAAACCAGTCCTCGAGGAAGAAAACCAGAGCCCGAGGAAGAAAACCAGAGACCGAGGAAGACAACGAGAGCTAGAGGAGCAAAACCACAGCTCGAGGAACAAGACCAGAGGCCGAGGAAAGAAACCAGAGCCCGAGGAAGGAAACCAGAGCCCAAGGAACAAAACCAGATCCTGAAGAACAAAAGGAGGGCCCGAGGAAGAAAACCAGAGCCCGAAGAACAAAACTAGCCCTTGAGGAAGAAAACCAGAGCCCGAGGAGGAAAACTAGAGCCCGAGGAAGACAACGAGAGCTAGAGGAGCAAAACCACAGCTCGAGGAACAAAACCAGAGCCCGAGGAAAGAATCCAGAGCCCGAGGAACGAAACCAGAGCCCGAGGAACAAAACCAGATTGCGAAGAACAAAAGGAGGCCCCGAGGAACAAAACCAGAGCCCGTGGAATTACACGAGAGTCTGAGGAACAAAACCAGAGCCCGAGGAAAAAACCAGAGCCTGAGGAAAAAAACCAGAGCCAATGGAACTAAAACAGAGCTTGAGGAAGAAAACTAGAACCCGAGAAATAAACCAGAGCCTGAGGAAGAAAACCAGAGCCCGAGGAACAAAACCAGAGTCCGAGAAACAAATGATGGGCCCGAGGAACAAAACGAGACCCGTGGACCCAAACCAGAGCCCGAGGAGCTAAAGCAGAGCTGGAAGAACAAAACCAGAGGCCGGGGAACAAAACCAGTCCTCGAGGAAGAAAACCAGAGCCCGAGGAAGAAAACCAGAGACCGAGGAAGACAACGAGAGCTAGAGGAGCAAAACCACAGCTTGAGGAACAAGACCAGAGGCCGAGGAAAGAAACCAGAGCCCGAGGAAGGAAACCAGAGCCCAAGGAACAAAACCAGATCCTGAAGAACAAAAGGAGGGCCCGAGGAAGAAAACCAGAGCCCGAAGAACAAAACTAGCCCTTGAGGAAGAAAACCAGAGCCCGAGGAGGAAAACTAGAGCCCGAGGAAGACAACGAGAGCTAGAGGAGCAAAACCACAGCTCGAGGAACAGAACCAGCGCCAGAGGAAAGAAACCAGAGACCGAGGAACGAAACCAGATACCAAAGAACAAAACCACAGCTCGAGGAACAAAACCAGCGCCCGAGGAAGAAAACCAGATCCCGAGGAACAAAACCAGAGCCCAATGAAGGAAACCAGATCCTGAGGAAGAAAACCAGAGGTAGAGGAGCAAAGCCACAGCTCGAGGAACAAAACAAGAGCCCGAGGAACTAAACTAGAGCCTGAGGAATAAAATCAAAGCCCATGGAGCAAAACCAGAGCCCGAATAGAAAAACCAGAGCTGGAGGAACAAAACCAGAGCCCGTGGAACTAAACCAGAGCCCGAGGAACACAACCAGAGCCCGAGAAAAAAAAACACAGGGAGAGGAACAAAAGCAGAGGCTGAGGAACAAAAGCAGAGCGCGAGGAAGAAAACTAGATCCCGAGGAAAAAAAACAGAGACTGAGGAAGAAACGGAGGGTCCGAGGAACAAAACGAGACCCTTGGAACCAAACCAGAGCCCGAGGAGCTAAAGCAGAGCTGGAAGAACAAAACCAGAGCCTGAGGAACAAAACTAGCCCTCGAGGAAGAAAACCAGAGCCTGAGGAAGACAACCAGAGCTAGAGGAGCAAAACCACAGCTCCAGGAACAAAACAAGAGCCCGAGGAAAGAAACCAGAGCCCGAGGAATAAAACCAGAGAGCGACGAACAAAACGAGAGCCTGAGGAAAAAAACCAGAGCCAACGGAACTAAACCAGAGATCGAGGAACAAAACCAGAGCCCATGGAACAAAACCAGAGCCCGAGTAGAAAAACCAGAGCTGGAGGAACAAAACCAGAGCCCGTGGAACTAAACCAGAGCCCGAGGAACACAACCAGAGCCCCCCAAAAAAAAGCACGGGCAGAGGAACAAAAGCAGAGGCCGAGGAAGAAAACCAGAGCTCGAGGAAGAAAACTAGAGCCCGAGGAACAAAACTAAAGACTGAGGAAGAAACGGAGGTTCCGAGGAACAAAACGAGACCCTTGGAACCAAATCAGAGCCCGAGGAGCTAAAGCAGAGCTGGAAGAACAAAACCAGAGCCCGAGGAACAAAACTAGCCCTCGAGGAAGAAAACCAGAGCCCGAGGAAGACAACCAGAGCTAGAGGAGCAAAACCACAGCTCGAGGAACAAAACCAGTGCCCGAGGAAAGAAACCAGAGCCCGAGGAACGAAACCAGAGCCCGAGGAACAAAACCAGATCCTGAAGAACAAAAAGGAGGGCCCGAGGAATAAAACCAGAGCCCGAGGAAGAAAACTAGCCCTCGAGGAAGAAAACCAGAGCCCGAGGAAGACAACCAGAGCTAGAGGAGCAAAACCGCAGCTCGAGGAAGAAAACCAGTGCCCGAGGAAAGAAACCAGAGCCCGAGGAACGAAACCAGAGCCCGAGGAACAAAACTAGATCCCAAAGAACAAAAAGGAGGGCCCGAGGAAGAAAACCAGAGCCCGAGGAAAAAAACTAGCCCTCGAGGAAGAAAACCAGCGCCCGAGGAAGACAACGAGAGCTAGAGGAGCAAAACCACAGCTCGAGGAACAAAACCAGAGCCTGAGGAAAGAATCCAGAGCCCGAGGAACGAAACCAGAGCCCGAGGAACAAAACCAGATTGCGAAGAACAAAAGGAGGCCCCGAGGAACAAAACCAGAGCCCGTGGAATTACACGAGAGTCTGAGGAACAAAACCAGAGCCCGAGGAAAAAACCAGAGCCTAAGGAAAAAAACCAGAGCCAATGGAACTAAAACAGAGCTTGAGGAAGAAAACTAGAACCCGAGAAATAAACCAGAGCCTGAGGAAGAAAACCAGAGCCCGAGGAACAAAACCAGAGTCCGAGAAACAAATGATGGGCCCGAGGAACAAAACGAGACCCGTGGACCCAAACCAGAGCCCGAGGAGCTAAAGCAGAGCTGGAAGAACGAAACCAGAGGCCGGGGAACAAAACCAGTCCTCGAGGAAGAAAACCAGAGCCCGAGGAAGAAAACCAGAGACCGAGGAAGACAACGAGAGCTAGAGGAGCAAAACCACAGCTCGAGGAACAAGACCAGAGGCCGAGGAAAGAAACCAGAGCCCGAGGAAGGAAACCAGAGCCCGAGGAACAAAACCAGATTGCGAAGAACAAAAGGAGGCCCCGAGGAACAAAACCAGAGCCCGTGGAATTACACGAGAGTCTGAGGAACAAAACCAGAGCCCGAGGAAGAAACCAGAGCCTGAGGAAAAAAACCAGAGCCAATGGAACTAAAACAGAGCTTGAGGAAGAAAACTAGAACCCGAGAAATAAACCAGAGCCTGAGGAAGAAAACCAGAGCCCGAGGAACAAAACCAGAGTCCGAGAAACAAATGATGGGCCCGAGGAACAAAACGAGACCCGTGGACCCAAACCAGAGCCCGAGGAGCTAAAGCAGAGCTGGAAGAACAAAACCAGAGGCCGGGGAACAAAACCAGTCCTCGAGGAAAAAAACCAGAGCCCGAGGAAGAAATCCAGAGACCGAGGAAGACAACGAGAGCTAGAGGAGCAAAACCACAGCTTGAGGAACAAGACCAGAGGCCGAGGAAAGAAACCAGAGCCCGAGGAAGGAAACCAGAGCCCAAGGAACAAAACCAGATCCTGAAGAACAAAAGGAGGGCCCGAGGAAGAAAACCAGAGCCCGAAGAACAAAACTAGCCCTTGAGGAAGAAAACCAGAGCCCGAGGAGGAAAACTAGAGCCCGAGGAAGACAACGAGAGCTAGAGGAGCAAAACCACAGCTCGAGGAACAGAACCAGCGCCAGAGGAAAGAAACCAGAGACCGAGGAACGAAACCAGATACCAAAGAACAAAACCACAGCTCGAGGAACAAAACCAGCGCCCGAGGAAGAAAACCAGATCCCGAGGAACAAAACCAGAGCCCAATGAAGGAAACCAGATCCTGAGGAAGAAAACCAGAGGTAGAGGAGCAAAGCCACAGCTCGAGGAACAAAACAAGAGCCCGAGGAACTAAACTAGAGCCTGAGGAATAAAATCAAAGCCCATGGAGCAAAACCAGAGCCCGAATAGAAAAACCAGAGCTGGAGGAACAAAACCAGAGCCCGTGGAACTAAACCAGAGCCCGAGGAACAGAACCAGAGCCCGTGGAACTAACCCAGAGCCAGAGGAAGAAAACCAGAGCCCCAGAAAGAAAAACACAGGCAGAGGAACAAAAGCAGAGGCCGAGGAACAAAACCAGAGCTCGAGGAAGAAAACTAGAGCCCGAGGAACAAAACCAGAGACTGAGGAACAAATGGAGGTCCGATGAACAAAACGAGACCCTTGGAACCAAACCAGAGCCCGAGGAGCTAAAGCAGAGCTGGAAGAACAAAACCAGAGCCCAAGGAACAAAACTAGCCCTCAAGAAAGAAAACCAGAGCCCGAGGAAGACAACCAGAGCTAGAGGAGCAAAACCACAGCTCGAGGAACAAAACCAGTGCCCGAGGAAAGAAACCAGAGCCCGAGGAAAGAAACCAGAGCCCGAGGAACGAAACCAGAGCCCGAGGAACAAAACCAGATCCCGAAGAACAAAAAGGAGGGCCCGAGGAATAAAATCAGAGGCCGAGGAAGAAAACTAGCCCTCGAGGAAGAAAACCAGAGCCCGAGGAAGACAACCAGAGCTAGTGGAGCAAAACCACAGCTCGAGGAACAAAACCAGAGCCCGAGGAAAGAATCCAGAGCCCGAGGAACAAAACCAGATCCCGAAGAACAAAAGGAGGACCCGCGGAATAAAACCAGATCCCGAGGAACAAAACTAGCCCTCGAGGAAGAAAACCAGAGCCCGAGGAGGAAAAGCAGAGCCCGAGGAAGACAATGAGAGCTAGAGGAGCAAAACCACAGCTCGAGGAACAAAACCAGCGCCCGAGGAAAGAAACCAGAGCACGAGGAATGAAACCAGATACCGAAGAGCAAAACCACAGCTCGAGGAACAAAACCAGCGCCCGAGGAAGAAAACCAGATCCCGAGGAACAAAACCAGAGCCCAATGAACGAAACCAGAGCCCGAGGAAGAAAACCAGAGGTAGAGGAGCAAAGCCACAGCTCGAGGAAAAAAACAAGAGCCCAAGGAACTAAACGAGAGCCCGAGGAACAAAACCAGAGCCTGACGAACAAAACAAGAGCCCGAGTAGAAAAACCAGAGCTGGAGGAACAAAACCAGAGCCCGTGGAACTAAACCAGAGCCCGAGGAACACAACCAGAGCCTGTGGAACTTAACCAGAGCCCGAAGAACAAAACCAGAGCCCGAGAAAAAAAAACACGGGCAGAGGAACAAAAGCAGAGGCCGAGGAACAAAACCAGAGCTCGAGGAAGAAAACTAGATCCCGAGGAAAAAAAACAGAGACTGAGGAAGAAACGGAGGGTCCGAGGAACAAAACAAGAACCTTGGAACCAAACCAGAGCCCGAGGAGCTAAAGCAGAGCTGGAAGAACAAAACCAGATCCCGAGGAACAAAACTAGCGCTCGAGGAAGAAAACCAGAGCCCGAGGAAGACAACCAGAGCTAGAGGAGCAAAACCACAGCTCGAGGAACAAAACAAGAGCCCGAGGAAAGAAACCAGAGCCCGAGGAATAAAACCAGAGAGCGACGAACAAAACGATAGCCTGAGGAACAAAACCAGAGCCAACGGAACTAAAACAAGAGCAGAGCCCATGGAACAAAACCGGAGCCCGAGTAGAAAAACCAGAGCTGGAGGAACAAAACCAGAGCCCGTGGAACTAAACCAGAGCCCGAGGAACAGAACCAGAGAGTGTGGAACTAAACCAGAGCCCGAGAAACAAAACCAGAGCCCCAGGAAAAAAAAGCACGGGCAGAGGAACAAAGCAGAGGCCGAGGAAACAAACCAGAGCTAGAGGAAGAAAACTAGAGCCCGAGGAACAAAACCAGAGACTAAGGAACAAATGGAGGGTAAGAGGAACAAATGAGACCCTTGGAAGCAAACCAGAGCCCGAGGAGCTAAAGCAGAGCTGGAAGAATAAAACCAGAGCCCGGGGAACAAAACCAGCCATCGAGGAAGAAAACCAGAGCCCGAGGAAGAAAACCAGAGCCTGAGGAAGAAAACCAGAGCCCGAGGAAGACAACGAGAGCTGGAGGAGCAAAACCACAGCTCGAGGAACAAAACCAGTGCCCGAGGAAAGAAACCAGAGCCTGAGGAACGAAACCAGAGCCCGAGGAACGAAACCAGAGCCCGAGGAACAAAACCAGATACCGAAGAACAAAAGGAGGGCCCGAGGAATAAAACCAGAGCCCGAGGAAGAAAACTAGCCCTCGAGGAAGAAAACCAGAGCCCGAGGAGGAAAACCAGAGCCCGAGGAAGACAACGGGAGCTAGAGGAGCAAAACCACAGCTCGAGGAACAAAACCAGCACCCGAGGAAAGAAACTAGAGCACGAGGAACGAAACCAGATACCGAAGAGCAAAACCACAGCTCGAGGAACAAAACCAGCGCCCGAGGAAGAAAACCAGATCCCGAGGAACAAAACCAGAGCCCAATGAACGAAACCAGATCGTGAGGAACAAAACCAGAGGTAGAGGAGCAAAGCCACAGCTCGAGGAACAAAACAAGAGCCCGAGGAACTAAACTAGAGCCCGAGGAACAAAACCAGAGCCCAGGGAACAAAACCAGAGCCCAAGTAGAAAAACCAGAGCTGGAGGAACAAAACGAGAGTCCGTGGAACTAAGCCAGAGCCCGAGGAACAGAACCAGAGCCCGTGGAACTAACCCAGAGTCCGAGGAAGAAAACCAGAGCCGGAGAAAAAAGAACACGGGCAGAGGAACAAAAGCAGAGGCCGAGGAACAAAACCAGAGCTAGAGGAAGAAAACTAGACGCCGAGGAATAAAACCAGAGACTGAGGAACAAATGGAGGTCCGAGGAACAAAACGAGACCCTTGGAACCAAACCAGAGCCCGAGGAGCTAAAGCAGAGCTGGAAGAACAAAACCAGAGCCCGAGGAACAAAACTAGCCCTCAAGGAAGAAAACCAGAGCCCGAGGAAGAAAACCAGAGGTAGAGGAGGAAAACCACAGCTCGAGGAAAAAAACCAGAGCCCGAGGAAAGAAACCAGAGCCCGAGGAACGAATCCAGATAGAGAAGAACAAAACCACAGCTCGAGGAACAAAACAAGCGCCTGAGGAAGAAAACCAGATCCCAAGGTACAAAACCAGAGCCTAATGAACGAAACCAGATCCCAAGAAAGAAAACCAGAGGTAGAGGAGGAAAGTCACAGCTCGAGGAACAAAACAAGAGCCCGAGGAACTAAACTACAGTCCGAGGAATAAAACCAGATCCCGAAGAAAAAAAAGGAGGGCCCGAGGAAGAAAACCAGAGCCCGAGGAACAAAACTAGCCCTCGAGGAAGAAAACCAGAGCCCGAGGAAGACAACCAGAGTTAGAGGAGCAAAAACAGCGCCCGAGGAAAGAATCCAGAGCCCGAGGAACGAAACCAAAGCCCGAGGAATGAAACTAGATCCCAAAGAACAAAAGGAGGGCCCGAGGAAGAAAACCAGAGCCCGAAGAACAAAACTAGCCCTCGAGGAAGAAAACCAGAGCCCGAGGAGGAAAAGCAGAGCCCGAGGAAGACAACGAGAGCTAGAGGAGCAAAACCACAGCTCGAGGAACAAAACCAGCGCCCGAGGAAGAAAACCAGATCCCGAGGAACAAAACCAGAGCGCAATGAACGAAACCAGATCCCGAGGAAGAAAACCAGAGGTAGAGGAGCAAAGCCACAGCTCGAGGAACAAAACAAGAGCCCGAGGAACTAAACTAGAGTCCAAGGAACAAAACCAGAGCCCATGGAACAAAACCAGAGCCCGAGTAGAAAAACCAGAGCTGGAGGAACAAAACGAGAGCCTGTGGAACTAAACCAGAGCCCGAGGAAGAAAACCAGAGCCCGAGAAAAAAGAACATGGGCAGAGGAACAAAAGCAGAGGCCGAGGAACAAAACCAGAGCTCGAGGAAGAAAACCAGAAACTGAGGAACAAATGGAGGTCCGAGGAACAAAACGAGACCCTTGGAACCAAACCAGAGCCCGAGGAGGAAAACCAGAGCTGGAAGAACAAAACCAGAGCCCGAGGAACAAAACTAGCCCTCGAGGAGGAAAACCAGAGCCCGAGGAAGACAACGAGAGTTAGAGGAGCAAAACCACAGCTCGAGGAAAAAAACCAGCGCCCGAGGAAAGAAACCAGAGCCCGAGGAACGAAACCAGATACCGAAGGGCAAAATCACAGCTTGAGGAACAAAACCAGCGCCCGAGGAAGAAAACCTGATCCCGAGGAACAAAACCAGAGCCCAATGAACGAAACCAGATCCCGAGGAAGAAAACCAGAGGTAGAGGAGCAAAGCCACAGCTCGAGGAACAAAACAAGAGCCCGAGGAACTAAACTAGAGTCCGAGGAATAAAACCAGAGCCCGACGAACAAAACAAGAGCCTGAGGAACAAAACCAGAGCCAATGAAACTAAACCAGAGCCCGAGTAGAAAAACCAGAGCTGGAGGAAAAAAAACAGAGCCCGTGGAACTAAACCAGAGCCCGAGGAACAGAACCAGAGCCCGTGGAACTTAACCAGAGCCCGAGGAAGAAAACCAGAGCCCGAGAAAAAAGAACACGGGCAGAGGAACAAAAGCAGAGGCCGAGGAACAAAACCAGAGCTCGAGGAAGAAAACTAGAGCCCGAGGAACAAAACCAGAGTCTGAGGAACAAACGGAGGGTCCGAGGAACAAAACGAGACCCTTGGAACCAAACCAGAGCCCGAGGAGCTAAAGCAGAGCTGGAAGAACAATACCAGAGCCCGAGGAACAAAACTAGCCCTCGAGGAAGAAAACCAGAGCCCGAGGAAGACAACCAGAGCTAGAGGAGCAAGACCACAGCTCGAGGAACAAAACCAGTGCCCGAGGAAAGAAACCAGAGCCCGAGGAACGAAACCAGAGCCCGAGGAACAAAACCAGATCGCGAGGAACAAAAGGAGTCCCCGAGGAACAAAACCAGAGCCCCTGGAATTATACGAGAGTCTGAGGAACAAAACCAGAGCCCGAGGAAAAAAAACCAGAGCCTGAGGAACAAAACCAGAGCCAATGGAACTAAAACAGAGCTCGAGGAACAAAACTAGAACCCGAGAAATTAAACCAGAGCCTGAGGAAGAAAACCAGAGCCCGAGGAATAAAACCAGAGACCGAGAAACAAATGGTGGGCCCGAGGAACAAAACGAGACCCGTGGACCCAAACCAGAGCCCGAGGAGCTAAAGCAGAGCTGGAAGAACAAAACCAGAGCCCGGGGAACAAAACCAGTCCTCGAGGAAGAAAACCAGAGCCCGAGGAAGAAAACCAGAGACCGAGGAAGACAACGAGAGCTAGAGGAGCAAAACCACAGCTCGAGGAACAAAACCAGAGCCCGAGGAAAGAAACCAGAGCCCGAGGAACGAAACCAGAGCCCGAGGAACAAAACCAGAGCCCGAAGAACAAAAGGAGGGCCTGAGGAATAAAACCAGAGCCCGAAGAACAAAACTAGCCCTCGAGGAAGAAAACCAGAGCCCGAGGAAAAAAAACAGAGCCCAATGAAGGAAACCAGATCCCGAGGAAGAAAACCAGAGGTAGAGGAGCAAAGCCACAGCTCGAGGAACAAAACAAGAGCCCGAGGAACTAAACTAGAGTCCGAGGAATAAAACCAGAGCCCATGGAACAAAACCAGAGCCCGAGTAGAAAAACCAGAGCTGGAAGAACAAAACCAGAGCCCGTGGAACTAAACCAGAGCCCGAGGAACAGAACCAGAGCCCGTGGAACTAAACCAGAGCCCCAGGGAAGAAAACCAGAGCCCGAGAAAAAAGAACACGGGCAGAGGAACAAAAGCAGAGGCCGAGTGTCCTAGTTTCGGCTGGGATAGGGTTAAATTTCTTCCTAGTGCTGTGTTTTGGATTTAGTACGAGGAGAATGTTGATAACACACCGATGTTTTCAGTTTTTGCTAAGTGCCCTCCTAGTCCAAGGACAGCTCCCGTGCCTACTGACTGAGCTAGGTACACGAGATGGGAGGGAACATAATCAGGACAGCCAGCCCAGCTGGCTAATGGGGTATTCCATACCATGTGACGTCATGCTCAGTATATGAACGGTAGGCGTGATCCAGGAAGGGCCGATCGCTACTTGGTTATCGGTCAGCGCGGGTGGTGAGCAATTGCATTGTGCATCACTCATTTTGTATATTCTATCATTATTTATTATCATTATTCTCCCTTTTCTGTTCTATTAAACTGTCTTTATCTCAACCCACGAGTTTTTCTCACTCCTACCCGTCTGATTCTCTCCCCGTCCCACTGGGGGGGCGGGGGGAGTGAGTGAGCGGCTGCGTGGTGTTTGGCTGCCTGCCAGGTTAAACCACGACAGTCCTTTTTGGCGCCCAACGTGGGGCTCGAAGGGTTGAGATAACGATAGATCTGACCAAAGTGTGTTAAGGCAAAATTGTTACAAGCATCCATTATATTGATTGGTCACAATGGTGATGTATTGGCTGTCAAAGTTGTGGGGCTGGCTCTCAATGTTGGGTCATGTAATACCTTGCTTGCAGTATATGTTCCCGTTTGTGCTGTTTATCATTATTCGGAACTGGGCCAAGATTATCATTTTGTTGCTGTTTTATGAGGTGATAAAATCGTTGGTCGTAAGTCTAATCTGGTATCTGTATTCGGCACTGCCGTCATTTCTGTACCTTGGGAACCACCTCTTAGAAATTATTGGTAATTGCACTTGCTTCTCCTCGGAGAATGAATTTAAGGGGGAGACGGGATGGGACACTCTCTCCCACTTGTTCAGCTTCCCTTCCATATCGTCAGAAACTCCTTTTTCCTCTATCCTCTTCACAAAGATATCCACAATATTCCCTGAGAATTTTGAATATCCTTGGGATGTTCAAACAAGCATGATCATATTGCTATGTCTCCTGAATGTGGTTCAGGCCTTGTTTAGGGTTAAACAACTATTCAGGAATACTGTCCAGAGATCAACCCTCCGGAACAAGAAAAGAGGGAGGGCAAGCAGCGGTGCCTCATCGGGGCGGGCGGAGCGGCGAGTCTCGGGGGCGGCTACAGACACGGTGGCTACTCAAAACCCCACGACAGGCACTGCGGCTACTCCAACCCCCATGACAACCCCTGTGGCTACTCAAACCCCGGCAACAGTCACCGTAGCTTCTCCAACCCCTGCGACAAGCACTGCAGCCACTCAAGCTCCGGCAACAGGCACTACAATTACTCCAACCCCCATGACAAGCACTGCAGCTACCCAAACCCCAGCAACAGGCACTACAGCTGAACCAGAGGACCAACCCTTGCTGGTATCCGTTGCCCCTGTACAGAAGAGGAAATCTTGGAAGCGGAGATCAGGTTGTTTAGAAAGGGATGATGAAAGAGCAGGGGCATCACGAGGAGAGGAGGAGGAAGAGGAAGAACTCATAAACGAGACGGAAACCACCCGATCCCTATCCCTGAGTGAGCTGCGAGATATGCGGAAAGATTTCAGCCGTCGTCCAGGCGAGCATATTGTTACCTGGCTGCTCCGATGCTGGGATAATGGGGCCAGTAGCCTGGAATTAGAGGGGAAGGAGGCCAAACAGCTGGGATCCCTTGCTAGGGAAGCGGGTATTGACAAAGCAATAGGAAAAGGGACACAGGTCCTCAGCCTCTGGAGGCGACTGCTGTCAGGCGCGAAGGAAAGGTATCCCTTCAAGGAAGATGTTATATATCGCCTAGGCAAATGGACCACTATGGAGAGAGGTATCCAGTACCTGAGAGAACTAGGCGTGCTGGAGGTGGTTTATTGTGACCTGGACGACGGCTGAACACCCAAAGATCCAGATGACGTCCAGTGCACGCGACCCATGTGGCGGAAGTTGGTACGGAGCGCACCAGCATCGTACGCCAGTTCGTTGGCAGTACTGTGCTGGAAAGAGGAAGAAGCACCAACGGTGGATGAGGTGGTTAACAGACTTCGGGATTTCGAAGAAACTATCTCCTCCTCCCTTGTCTCGGCTGTAGAGAAACTATCCCGAGAGGTCCAGCAACTCAAAGACGATAGGTCCTATTCTCCACCTGTACGGACCAGTATCTCAGCCATTAGGAGTCAGCGTTTTTCTCCTCAAGAGAGAGGATATCGAAAGTACACACCGCGGGGCACCCTGTGGTTTTACCTGCGTGACCACGGAGAGGACATGAGGCAGTGGGATGGAAAACCTACCTTGACCCTAGAGGCACGTGTACGTGAGTTGCAAGGAAAAACAATCACACAAGGGGGTTCTCTCAGGAAAAATGCTGCTCCAGTTTTCAGGAAAACCCTGTCCCACGACGGTCCAGTTTCCAGTGAACAGTTCCCCAGACAGAGTAGAAGGGCTGATCTTACTTTGGACTGTAATGAAGGAGTTCTTGACTCACGTTTGCAAGAAGTGAGAAGCGGATACTATGACCAGAACTAGAGGGGCCCTGCCTCCGGCCAGGTGGAGGAAAGGGACAACCGGGTTTACTGGACTGTGTGGACTCGATGGCCTGGCACATCAGAGCCACAGGAGTATAAGGCTCTCGTAGACACCGGTGCACAGTGCACCCTAATGCCGTCAAGCTATAAAGGGGCAGAACCCATTTGTATTTCTGGAGTGACAGGGGGATCCCAAGAGTTAACTGTATTGGAGGCCGAAGTGAGCCTAACCGGGAACGAGTGGCAGAAGCACCCCATTGTGACTGGCCCAGAGGCTCCGTGCATCCTTGGCATAGACTATCTCAGGAGAGGGTATTTTAAGGACCCAAAAGGGTATCGGTGGGCTTTTGGTATAGCTGCCCTGGAGACGGAGGAAATTAAACAGCTGTCCACCTTGCCCGGTCTCTCAGAGGACCCTTCTGTTGTGGGGTTGTTGAGGGTTGAAGAACAACAAGTACCAATCGCTACCACAACAGTGCATCGGCGACAATACCGCACCAACCGAGATTCCCTGATCCCTATCCATGAGCTGATTCGTCGATTGGAGTGCCAAGGAGTGATCAGCAAGACTCGCTCACCCTTCAACAGTCCCATATGGCCAGTGCGAAAGTCTAATGGAGAGTGGAGACTAACAGTAGACTACCGTGGCCTGAACGAAGTCACGCCGCCACTGAGTGCTGCCGTGCCGGACATGCTAGAACTTCAATACGAACTGGAGTCAAAGGCAGCCAAGTGGTACGCCACCATTGACATTGCTAATGCCTTCTTCTCCATCCCTTTGGCAGCAGAGTGCAGGCCACAGTTTGCTTTCACTTGGAGGGGCGTCCAGTACACCTGGAACCGACTGCCCCAGGGGTGGAAACACAGCCCTACCATTTGCCATGGACTAATTCACACCGCACTGGAACAGGGTGAGGCTCCAGAACACCTGCAATACATTGATGACATCATCGTATGGGGCAACACAGCAGAAGAAGTTTTTGAGAAAGGGGAGAGAATAATTCAAATCCTTCTGAAAGCCGGTTTTGCCATAAAACAAAGTAAGGTCAAGGGACCTGCACAGGAGATCCAGTTTTTAGGAATAAAATGGCAAGACGGACGTCGTCAGATCCCAATGGATGTGATCAACAAAATAACAGCCATGTCCCCACCAACTAGCAAAAGGGAAACACAAGCTTTCTTAGGCGTTGTGGGCTTTTGGAGAATGCATATTCCAGATTACAGCCTGATTGTAAGCCCTCTCTATCATGTGACCAGGAAGAAGAACGACTTCAGATGGGGCCCTGAGCAACAACAAGCCTTTGAACAAATTAAACAGGAGATAGTCCATGCAGTAGCCCTTGGGCCAGTCCGGGCAGGACAAGATGTGAAGAATGTGCTCTACACCGCAGCCGGGGAGAATGGCCCTACCTGGAGCCTCTGGCAGAAAGCACCAGGGGAGACTCGAGGTCGACCCTTAGGGTTCTGGAGTCGGGGATACAGAGGATCTGAGGCCCGCTACACTCCAACTGAGAAGGAGATATTGGCAGCATATGAAGGGGTTCGAGCTGCTTCGGAAGTGGTTGGTACTGAAGCACAGCTCCTCCTGGCACCCCGACTGCCGGTGCTGGGCTGGATGTTCAAAGGGAGGGTCCCCTCTACACATCACGCAACTGATGCTACGTGGAGTAAGTGGGTCGCACTGATCACACAACGGGCCCGAATAGGAAACCCCAGTCGCCCAGGAATCTTGGAGGTGATCACGAACTGGCCAGAAGGCAAAGATTTTGGAATATCCCCAGAGGAGGAGGTGACACGTGCTGAAGAAGCCCCACTGTATAATAAACTACCAGAAAGCGAGAAGCAATATGCCCTGTTCACTGATGGGTCCTGTCGCCTTGTGGGAAAGCATCGGAGGTGGAAAGCTGCTGTATGGAGTCCTATACGCCAAGTTGCAGAAACTGCTGAAGGAGAAGGTGAATCGAGCCAGTTTGCAGAGGTAAAAGCCATCCAGCTGGCCTTGGACATTGCTGAACGAGAAAAATGGCCAGTACTCTATCTCTATACTGACTCATGGATGGTGGCAAATGCCCTGTGGGGGTGGTTGCAGCAGTGGAAGCAGAACAACTGGCAGCACAGAGGTAAACCCATCTGGGCTGCCGCATTGTGGCAAGATATTGCTGCCCGAGTAGAGAACCTGGTTGTAAAAGTACGTCACGTAGATGCTCACGTACCCAAGAGACGGGCCACTGAAGAACATCAAAACAACCAGCAGGTGGACCAGGCTGCTAAGATTGAAGTGGCCCAGGTGGATCTGGACTGGCAACATAAGGGTGAATTATTTATAGCTCGGTGGGCCCATGATGCCTCAGGCCATCAAGGAAGAGATGCAACATATAGATGGGCTCGTGATCGAGGGGTGGACTTAACCATGGACGCTATTGCACAGGTTATCCATGAATGTGAAACGTGCGCTGCAATCAAACAAGCCAAGCGAGTAAAGCCTCTTTGGTATGGGGGACGATGGTTGAAATACAAATATGGGGAGGCCTGGCAGATTGATTATATCACACTCCCACAAACCCGCCACGGCAAGCGCTATGTGCTCACCATGGTGGAAGCAACCACCGGCTGGCTAGAAACATACCCTGTGCCCCATGCCACTGACCGGAACACCATCCTGGGCCTTGAAAAGCAAGTCCTGTGGCGACATGGCACCCCAGAAAGAATTGAGTCAGACAACGGGACTCATTTCCGAAACACCCTCATAGACACCTGGGCCAAAGAGCACGGCATTGAGTGGGTCTATCACATCCCCTACCATGCACCAGCCTCCGGGAAAATCGAACGATACAACGGGCTGCTAAAGACAACACTGAGGGCAATGGGTGGTGGGACATTCAAGCATTGGGATACACATTTAGCAAAAGCCACCTGGTTAGTCAACACTAGGGGGTCTGTTAATCGAGCTGGCCCTGCCCAATCAAGACTTTTACGTACTGTAGATGGAGATAAAGTCCCTGTCGTGCACATAAGAAATATGCTGGGGAAGACAGTCTGGGTTACTCCTGCCTCTGGCAAGGGAAAACCCATCCATGGGATTGCTTTTGCTCAAGGACCTGGGTGCACTTGGTGGGTGATGCGAAAGGATGGGCAAGTCCGGTGTGTACCTCAAGGGGATTTGATTTTGGGTGAAAATAGCTAATGAACTGAATTTTATGATGTCAATTGTTATATGATATTGTATATCATTATTTCTATGATTGCTATCAATGGTATAGCAGTGAAAATCACCCAGATTAATGAAGAATGAACTAACTCCGATGAAACCGAGCAAAGTGCAACGATGATAGAACTGGACGAGCGCAGCAGTACCAAAATGAGAACTGGCTTCAGGATGCAGCAGCCCAACACCACACACCATCCTTCTGGCCCTGAAAGACTGTTATGACAGATGGAGCCCAAAGTTGTGGACTAAAAGAACTCAATGGACATTTATATATATTTATGTATATATATATGTATGTGTATGTATTATATATGTATATATATAAAAAAAAAAATAGTGGTGATTAATTGAAAGGTATCGAAAAATGTGAGACCTAAGCATAACGTAAATGGTATGGAATAAGGGGTGCATACTGTCCTAGTTTCGGATGGGATAGGGTTAAATTTCTTCCTAGTGCTGTGTTTTGGATTTAGTACGAGGAGAATGTTGATAACACACCGATGTTTTCAGTTTTTGCTAAGTGCCCTCCTAGTCCAAGGACAGCTCCCGTGCCTACTGACTGAGCTAGGTACACGAGATGGGAGGGAACATAATCAGGACAGCCAGCCCAGCTGGCTAATGGGGTATTCCATACCATGTGACGTCATGCTCAGTATATGAACGGTAGGCGTGATCCAGGAAGGGCCGATCGCTACTTGGTTATCGGTCAGCGCGGGTGGTGAGCAATTGCATTGTGCATCACTCATTTTGTATATTCTATCATTATTTATTATCATTATTCTCCCTTTTCTGTTCTATTAAACTGTCTTTGTCTCAACCCACGAGTTTTTCTCACTCCTACCCTTCCGATTCTCTCCCCGTCCCACTGGGGGGCGGGGGGAGTGAGTGAGCGGCTGCGTGGTATTTGGCTGCCTGCCAGGTTAAACCACGACACCGAGGAACAAAACCAGAGCTCGAGGAAGAAAACTAGAGCCCGAGGAACAAAACCAGAGACTGAGGAACAAATGGAGGTCCGATGAACAAAACGAGACCCTTGGAACCAAACCAGAGCCCGAGGAGTAAAGCAGAGCTGGAAGAACAAAACCAGAGCCCGAGGAACAAAACTAGCCCTCGAGGAAGAAAACCAGAGCCCGAGGAAGACAACCAGAGCTACAGGAGCAAAACCATAGCTCGAGGAACAAAACCAGCGCCCGAGGAAAGAAACCAGAGCCCGAGGAACGAAACCAGATACCGAAGAGCAAAACCACAGCTCGAGGAACAAAACCAGCGCCCGAGGAAGAAAACCAGATCCCGAGGAACAAAACCAGAGCCCAATGAACGAAACCAGATACCGAGGAAGAAAACCAGAGGTAGAGGAGCAAAGCCACAGCTCGAGGAACAAAACAAGAGCCCGAGGAACTAAACTAGAGTCCGAGGAATAAAACCAGAGCCCGACGAACAAAACAAGAGCCTGAGGAACAAAAGCAGAGCCAATGAAACTAAACCAGAGCCCGAATAGAAAAACCAGAGCGTGAGGAACAGAACCAGAGCCCGTGGAACTAAACCAGAGCCTGAGGAACAGAACCAGAGCCCGTGGAACTTAACCAGAGCCCGAGGAAGAAAACCAGAGCCTGAGAAAAAAGAACACGGGCAGAGGAACAAAAGCAGAGTCCGAGGAACAAAACCAGAACTCGAGGAAGAAAACTAGAGCCCGAGGAACAAAACCAGAGACTGAGGAACAAATGCAGGGTGCGAGGAACAAAACGAGACCCTTGGAACCAAACCAGAGCCCGAGGAGCTAAAGCAGAGCTGGAAGAACAAAACCAGAGCCCGAGAAACAAAACTAGCCCTCGAGGAAGAAAACCAGAGCCCGAGGAAGACAACCAGAGCTAGAGGAGCAAAACCACAGCTCGAGGAACAAGACCAGAGGCCGAGGAAAGAAAACAGAGCCCGAGGAACAAAACCAGAGCCCGAGGAACAAAACCAGATCCCGAAGAACAAAAGGAGGGCCCGAGGAATAAAACCAGAGCCCGAGGAACAAAACCAGATCCCGAAGAACAAAAGGAGGGCCCGAGGAAGAAAACCAGAGCCCGAGGAACAAAACTAGCCCTCGGGAAAGAAAACCAGAGCCCGAGGAGGAAAAGCAGAGCCCGAGGAAGACAACGAGAGCTACAGGAGCAAAACCACAGCTCGAGGAACAAAACCAGCGCCCGAGGAAAGAAACCAGAGCCCGAGGAACGAAACCAGATACCGAAGAACAAAACCACAGCTCGAGGAACAAAACCAGCGCCCGAGGAAGAAAACCAGATCCTGAGGAACAAAACCAGAGCCCAATGAACAAAACCAGATCCCGAGGAAGAAAACCAGAGGTAGAGGAGCAAAGCCACAGCTCGAGGAACAAAACAAGAGCCCGAGGAATTAAACTAGAGTCCAAGGAATAAAACCAGAGCCCGACGAACAAAACAAGAGCCTGAGGAACAAAACCAGAGCCAATGAAAGTAAACCAGAGCCCCAGGAATAAAACCGGAGCCCATGGAACAAAACCAGAGCCCGAGGAACAGAACCAGAGCCCATGGAACTTAACCAGAGCCCGAGGAAGAAAACCAGAGCCCGAGAAAAAAGAACACGGGCAGAGGAACAAAAGCAGAGGCCGAGGAACAAAACCAGAGCTCGAGGAAGAAAACTAGAGCCCGAGGAACAAAACCAGAGACTGAGGAACAAACGCAGGGTGCGAGGAACAAAACGAAACCCTTGGAACCAAACCAGAGCCCGAGGAGCTAAAGCAGAGCTGGAAGAACAATACCAGAGCCCGACGAACAAAACTAGCCCTCGAGGAAGAAAACCAGAGCCCGAGGAAGACAACCAGAGCTAGAGGAGCAAAACCACAGCTCCAGGCACAAAACCAGTGCCAGAGGAAAGAAACCAGAGCCCGAGGAACGAAACCTGATACCGAAGAGGAAAACCACAGCTCGAGGAACAAAACCAGCGCCCGAGGAAGAAAACCAGATCCCGAGGAACAAAACCAGAGCCCAATGAACGAAACCAGATCCCGAGGAAGAAAACCAGAGGTAGAGGAGCAAAGCCACAGCTCGAGGAACAAAACAAGAGCCCGAGGAACTAAACTAGAGTCCGAGGAATAAAACCAGAGCCCGACGAACAAAACCAGAGGCCGAGGAATGAAACCAGAGCCCGAGGAACAAAACCAGATCCCAAAGAACAAAAAGGAGGGCCCGAGGAAGAAAACCAGAGCCCGAGGAACAAAACTAGCTCTCGAGGAAGAAAACCAGAGCCCGAGGAAGACAACTAGAGCTAGAGGAGCAAAACCACAGCTCGAGGAAGAAAACCAGTGCCCAAGGAAAGAAACCAGAGCCCGAGGAACGAAACCAGAGCCCGAGGAACAAAACCAGATCCCGAAGAACAAAAGGAGGGCCCGAGGAATAAAACCAGACCCCGAGGAACAAAACTAGCCCTCGAGGAAGAAAACCAGAGCCCGAGGAAGACAACCAGAGCTAGAGGAGCAAAACCACAGCTCCAGGCACAAAACCAGTGCCAGAGGAAAGAAACCAGAGCCCGAGGAACGAAACCTGATACCGAAGAGGAAAACCACAGCTCGAGGAACAAAACCAGCGCCCGAGGAAGAAAACCAGATCCCGAGGAACAAAACCAGAGCCCAATGAACGAAACCAGATCCCGAGGAAGAAAACCAGAGGTAGAGGAGCAAAGCCACAGCTCGAGGAACAAAACAAGAGCCCGAGGAACTAACCTAGAGTCCGAGGAATAAAACCAGAGCCCGACGAACAAAACCAGAGGCCGAGGAATGAAACCAGAGCCCGAGGAACAAAACCAGATCCCAAAGAACAAAAAGGAGGGCCCGAGGAAGAAAACCAGAGCCCGAGGAACAAAACTAGCTCTCGAGGAAGAAAACCAGAGCCCGAGGAAGACAACTAGAGCTAGAGGAGCAAAACCACAGCTCGAGGAACAAAACCAGAGCCCGAGGAAAGAAACCGGAGCCCGAGGAACGAAACCAGAGCCCGAGGAACAAAACCAGATCCCGAAGAACAAAAGGAGGGCCCGAGGAATAAAACCAGACCCCGAGGAACAAAACTAGCCCTCGAGGAAGAAAACCAGAGTCCGAGGAGGAAAACCAGAGCCCGAGGAAGACAACAAGAACTAGAGGAGCAAAACCACAGCTCGAGGAACAAAACCAGTGCCCGAGGAAAGAAACCAGAGCCTGAGGAACGAAACCAGATACCGAAGAGGAAAACCACAGCTCGAGGAACAAAACCAGCGCCCGAGGAAGAAAACCAGATCCCCAGGAACAAAACCAGAGACCAATGAACGAAACCAGATCCCGAGGAAGAAAACCAGAGGTAGAGGAGCAAAGCCACAGCTCGAGGAACAAAACAAGAGCCCGAGGAACTAAACTAGAGTCCGAGGAATAAAACCAGAGCCCGACGAACAAAACAAGAGCCTGAGGAACAAAACCAGAGCCAAAGAAACTAAACCAGAGCCTGAGTAGAAAAACCAGAGCTGGAGGAACAAAACCAGAGCCCGTGGAACTAAACCAGAGCCCGAGGAACAGAACCAGAGCCCGAGAAAGAAAACGAGAGCCGGAGAAAAAAGAACACGGGCAGAGGAACAAAAGCAGAGTCCGAGGAACAAAACCAGAACTCGAGGAAGAAAACTAGAGCCCGAGGAACAAAACCAGAGACTGAGGAACAAATGCAGGGTGCGAGGAACAAAACGAGACCCTTGGAACCAAACCAGAGCCCGAGGAGCTAAAGCAAAGCTGGAAGAACAAAACCAGAGCCCGAGGAACAAAACTAGCCCTCAAGGGAGAAAACCAGAGCCCGAGGAAGACAACCAGAGCTAGAGGAGCAAAACCACAGCTCAAGGAACAAAACCAGCGCCCGAGGAAAGAAACCAGAGCCCGAGGAACGAAACCAGATACCGAAGAGCAAAAACACACCTCGAGGAACAAAACCAGCGCCCGAGGAAGAAAACCAGATCCCGAGGAACAAAACCAGAGCCCAATGAACGAAACCAGATCCCGAGGAAGAAAACCAGAGGTAGAGCAGCAAAGCCACAGCTCGAGGAACAAAACAAGAGCCCGAGGAACTAAACTAGAGTCCGAGGAATAAAACCAGAGCCCGACGAACAAAACAAGAGCCTGAGGAACAAAACCAGAGCCAATGAAACTAAACCAGAGCCCGAGGAATAAAACCAGAGCCCATGGAACAAAACCAGGGCCCGAGTAGAAAAACCAGAGCTGAAGGAACAAAACCAGAGCCTGTGGAACTAACCCAGAGCCCGAGGAAGAAAACCAGAGCCCGAGAAAAAAGAACACGGCCAGAGGAACAAAAGCAGAGGCCAAGTAACAAAACCAGAACTCGAGGAAGAAAACTAGAGCCCGAGGAACAAAACCAGAGACTGAGGAACAAACGGAGGGTCCGAGGAATAAAACGAGACCCTTGGAACCAAAGCAGAGCCCGAGGAGCTAAAGCAGAGCTGGAAGAACAAAACCAGAGACGAGGAACAAAACTAGCCCTCGAGGAAGAAAACCAGAGCCCGAGGAAGACAACCAGAGCTAGAGGAGCAAAACCACCGCTCAAGGAACAAAACCAGAGCCCGAGGAAAGAAACCAGAGCCCGAGGAACGAAACCAGAGCCCGAGGAACAAAACCAGATCGCGAAGAACAAAAGGAGGCCCCGAGGAACAAAACCAGAGCCCGTGGAATTATACGAGAGTCTGAGGAACAAAACCAGAGCCCGAGGAAAAAAACCAGAGCCTGAGGAACAAAACCAGAGCCAATGGAACTAAAACATAGCGAGGAACAAAACTAGAACCCGAGAAAATAAACCAGAGCCCGAGGAAGAAAACCAGATCCCGAGGAACAAAACCAGAGACCGAGAAACAAATGGTGGGCCCGAGGAACAAAACGAGACCCGTGGACCCAAATCAGAGCCCGAGGAGCTAAAGCAGAGATGGAAGAACAAAACCAGAGACCGGGGAACAAAACCAGTCCTCGAGGAAGAAAACCAGAGCCCGAGGAAGAAAACCAGAGACCGAGGAAGACAACCAGACCTAGAGGAGCAAAACCACAGCTCGAGGAACAAAACCAGTGCCCGAGGAAAGAAACCAGAGCCCGAGGAACGAAACCAGAGCCCGAGGAACAAAACCAGATCCCGAGGAACAAAACCAGAGCCCAACGAACGAAACCAGATCCCGAGGAAGAAAACCAGAGGTAGAGGAGCAAAGCCACAGCTTGAGGAACAAAACAAGAGCCCAAGGAACTAAACTAGAGTCCGAGGAATAAAACCAGAGCCCATGGAAGAAAACCAGAGCCTGAGGAATGAAACTAGAGCCGAGGAACAAAACCAGATCCCGAAGAAAAAAAAGGAGAGCCCGAGGAAGAAAACCAGAGCCCGAGGAACAAAACTAGCCCTCGAGGAAGAAAACCAGAGCCCGAGGAAGACAACGAGAGCTAGAGGAGCAAAACCACAGCTCGAGGAACAAAACCAGTGCCCGAGGAAAGAAACCAGAGCCCGAGGAACGAAACCAGAGCCCGAGGAACAAAACCAGATCCCGAAGAACAAAAGTAGGGCCCGAGGAATAAAACCGGACCCCGAGGAACAAAACTAGCCCTCGAGGAGGAAAACCAGAGCCCGAGGAGGAAAACCAGAGCCCGAGGAAGACAGCAAGAGTTAGAGGAGCAAAACCACAGCTCGAGGAACAAAACCAGCGCCCGAGGAAGAAAACCAGATCCCGAGGAACAAAACCAGAGCCCAATGAACGAAACCAGATTCCGAGGAACAAAACCAGAGGTAGAGGACAAAGCCACAGCTCGAGGAACAAAACAAGAGCCCGAGGAACTAAACTAGAGTCCGAGGAATAAAATTAGAGCCCGACGAACAAAACAAGAGCCTGAGGAACAAAACCAGAGCCAATGAAACTAAGCCAGAGCCCGAGTAGAAAAACCAGAGCTGGAGGAACAAAAGCAGAGCCCGTGGAACTAAACCAGAGCCCAAGGAACAGAACCAGAGCCCATGGAACTTAACCAGAGCCCATGGAACAAAACCAGAGCCCGAGTAAAAAGAACAAGGGCAGAGGAACAAAAGCAGAGGCCGAGGAACAAAACCAGTCCTCGAGGAAGAAAACCAGAGCCCGAGAAAAAAGATCAGGGGCAGAGGAACAAAAGCAGAGGCCGAGGAACAAAACCAGAGCTCGAGGAAGAAAACTAGAGCCCGAGGAACAAAACCAGAGACTGAGGAAAAACGCAAGGTGCGAGGAAGAAAACGAGACCCTTGGAACCAAACCAGAGCCCGAGGAGCTAAAGCAGAGCTGGAAGAACAAAACGAGACCCCGAGGAACAAAACTAGCCCTCGAGGAAGAAAACCAGAGCCCGAGGAAGACAACCAGAGCTAGAGGAGCAAAACCACAGCTCGAGGAACAACACCAGAGCCCGAGGAAAGTAACCAGAGCCCGAGAAACGAATCCAGAGCACGAGGAACAAAACCAGATCGCGAAGAACAAAAGGAGGCCCCGAGGAACAAAACCAGAGCCCGTGGAATTATACGAGAGTCTGAGGAACAAAACCAGAGCCCGAGGAAAAAAACCAGAGCCTGAGGAACAAAACCAGAGCCAATGGAACTAAAACAGAGCTCGAGGAACAAAACTAGAACCCGAGAAATTAAATCAGAGCCTGAGGAAGAAAACCAGAGCCCGAGGAACAAAACCAGAGACCGAGGAAGAAATGGTGGGCCCGAGGAACAAAACGAGACCCGTGGACCCAAACCAGAGCCCAAGGAGCTAAAGCAGAGCTGGAAGAAAAAAACCAGAGCCCGGGGAACAAAACCAGTCCTCGAGGAAGAAAACCAGAGCCCGAGGAAGAAAACCAGAGACCGAGGAAGACAACCAGAGCTAGAGGAGCAAAACCACAGCTTGAGGAACAAGACCAGAGCCTGAGGAAAGAAACCAGAGCCCGAGGAACGAAACCAGAGCCCGAAGAACAAAAAGGAGGGCCCGAGGAAGAAAACCAAAGCCCGAGGAACAAAACTAGCCCTCGAGGAAGAAAACCAGAGCCCGAGGAAGACAACCAGAGCTAGAGGAGCAAAACCACAGCTCGAGGAACAAAACCAGAGCCCGAGGAAAGAAACCAGAGCCCGAGGAACGAAACCAGAGCCCGAGGAACAAAACCAGATCCCGAAGAACGAAAGGAGGGCCCGAGGAATAAAACCAGATCCCGACGAACAAAACAAGAGCCTGAGGAACAAAGCCAGAGCCAATGAAACTAAACCAGAGCCCGAGGAAGAAAACCAGAGCCCATGGAACAAAACCAGAGCCCGAGTAGAAAAACCAGAGCTGGAGGAACAAAACGAGAGCCCGTGGAACTAAACCAGAGCCCGAGGAACAGAACCAGAGCCCACGGAACTAACCCAGAGCCCGAGGAAGAAAACCAGAGCCGGAGAAAAAAGAACACAGGCAGAGGAACAAAAGCAGAGGCCGAGGAACAAAACCAGAGCTCGAGGAAGAAAACTAGAGCCCGAGGAACAAAACCAGAGACTGAGGAACAAATGGAGGTGCGAGGAACAAATCGAGACCCTTGGAACAAAACCAGAGCCCGAGGAGCTAAAGCAGAGCTGGAAGAACAAAACCAGAGCCCGAGGAACAAAACTAGCCCTCGTGAAGAAAACCAGAGCCCAAGGAAGACAACCAGAGCTAGAGGAGCAAAACCACAGCTCGAGGAAAAAAACCAGAGCCCGAGGAAAGAAACCAGAGCCTGAGGAAGAAAACCAGACCCGAGGAACAAAACCAGAGACGGAGGAAGAAATGGTGAGCCTGAGGAACAAAACGAGACCCGTGGACCCAAAACAGAGCCCGAGGAGCTAAAGCAGAGCTGGAAGAACAAAACCAGATCCTGGGCAACAAAACCAGTCTTCGAGGAAGAAAACCAGAGCCCGAGGAAGGAAACCAGAGCCCGAGGAAGACAACGAGAGCTAGAGGAGCAAAACCACAGCTCGAGGAACAAAACCAGAGCCCGAGGAAAGAAACCAGAGCCTGAGGAACGAAACCAGATCCCGAGGAACAAAACCAGATCGCGAAGAACAAAAGGAGGCCCCGAGGAACAAAACCAGAGCCCGTGGAATTATACTAGAGTCCGAGGAACAAAACCAGAGCCCGAGGAAAAAAACCAGAGCCTGAGGAACAAAACCAGAGCCAATGGAACTAAAGCAGAGCTCGAGGAACAAAACCAGAACCCGAGAAATTAAACCAGAGCCCGAGGAAGAAAACCAGAACCCGAGGAACAAAACCAGAGACCGAGGAAGAAATGGTGGGCCCGAGGTACAAAACGAGGCCCAGGGACCCAAACCAGAGCCCGAGGAGCTAAAGCAGAGCTGGAAGAACAAAACCAGAGCCCGGGGAACAAAACCAGCCCTCGAGGAAGAAAACCAGAGCCCAAGGAAGAAGACCAGAGCTCGAGGAAGACAACCAGAGCTAGAGGAGCAAAACCACAGCTCGAGGAAGAAAACCAGAGGCCGAGGAAAGAAACCAGAGCCTGAGGAACAAAAACAGGTCCCGAAGAACTAAAGGAGGGTCCGAGGAAGAAAACGAGACCCCGAGGAACAAAACTAGCCCTCGAGGAAGAATACCAGAGCCCGAGGAAGACAACCAGAGCTAGAGGAGCAAAACCACAGCTCGAGGAACAAAACCAGAGCCCGAGGAAAGAAACCAGAGCCCGAGGAAGGAAACCAGATCCCGAGGAAGAAAACCAGATCCCGAGGAAGAAAACCAGATCCCGAAGAAGAAAAGGAGGCCCCGAGGAACAAAACCAGAGCCCGTGGAATTATACTAGAGTCCGAGGAAAAAAACCAGAGCCCGAGGAAAAAAACCAGAGCCTGAGGAACAAAACCAGAGCCAATGGAACTAAAACAGAGCTCGAGGAACAAAACCAGAACCCGAGGAATTAAACCAGAGCCCGAGGAAGGAAACCAGAACCCGAGGAACAAAACCAGAGACGGAGGAACAAATGGTGGGCCTGAGGAACAAAACGAGACCCGTGGACCCAAACCAGAGCCCGAGGAGCTAAAGCAGAGCTGGAAGAACAAAAGCAGATCCTGGGCAACAAAACCAGCCCTCGAGGAAGAAAACCAGAGCCCGAGGAAGGAAACCAGAGCCCGAGGAAGACAACCAGAGCTAGAGGAGCAAAACCACAGCTCGAAGAACAAAACCAGAGCCCGAGGAAAGAAACCAGAGCCCGAGGAAGAAAACCAGAGCCCGAGGAACAAAACCAGATCCCGAAGAACAAAAGGAGGGCCCGAGGAATAAAAGGAGACCCCGAGGAACAAAACTAGCCCTCGAGGAACAAAAAGCAGAGCCCGAGGAAGACAACGAGAGCTAGAGGAGCAAAACCACAGCTCGAGGAACAAAACGAGCTCCCGAGGAAAGAAACCAGAGCCCGAGGAACAAAACCAGAGCCCGAGGAGGAAAACCAGATCGCGAAGAACAAAAGGAGGCCCCGAGGAACAAAACCAGAGCCCGTGGAATTATACTAGAGTCCTACGACCAAAACCAGAACCCGAGGAAAAAAACCAGAGCCTGAGGAACAAAACCAGAGCCAATGGAACTAAACCAGAGCTCAAGGAACAAAACCAGAACCCGAGAAATTAAACCAGAGCCCAAGGAAGAAAACCAGAACCCGAGGAACAAAACCAGAGACGGAGGAACAAATGGTGGGCCCGAGGAACAAAACGAGACCCATGGACCCAAAGCAGAGCCCGAGGAGCTAAAGCAGAGCTGGAAGAACAAAACCAGAGTCCGGGGAACAAAACTAGCCCTCGAGGAAGAAAACCAGAGCCCGAGGAAAGAAACCAGAGCCCGAGGAACAAAAACAGGTCCCGAAGAACAAAAGGAGGGTCCGAGGAATAAAACGAGACCCCGAGGAACAAAACTAGCCCTCGAGGAAGAATACCAGAGCCCGAGGAAGACAACCAGAGCTAGAGGAGCAAAACCACAGCTCGAGGAACAAAACCAGAGGCCGAGGAAAGAAACCAGAGCCCGAGGAAGAAAACCAGACCCCAGGAACAAAACCAGAGCCCGAAGAACAAAAGGAGGGCCCGAGGAATAAAACAAGACCCCGAGGAACAAAACTAGCCCTCGAGGAAGAAAACCAGAGCCCGAGGAAGAAAACCAGAGCCCGAGGAAGACAACGAGAGCTAGAGGAGCAAAACCACAGCTCGAGGAACAAAACGAGCTCCCGAGGAAAGAAACCAGAGCCCGAGGAAGAAAACCAGATCCCAAGGAACAAAACCAGATCCCGAAGAAGAAAAGGAGGACCCGAGGAATAAAACAAGACCCCGAGGAACAAAACTAGCCCTCGAAGAAGAAAACCAGAGCCCGAGGAAGAAAACCAGAGCCCGAGGAAGACAACGAGAGCTAGAGGAGCAAAACCACAGCTCAAGGAACAAAATGAGATCCCGAGGAAAGAAACCAGAGCCCGAGGAACAAAACAAGAGCCCGAGGAACAAAACCAGAGCCCGAGGAGCAAAACCAGCTCTTAAAGAACAAAAGGAGGCCCCGAGGAACAAAACCAGAGCCCGTGGAATTATACTAGAGTCCGAGGAACAAAACCAGAGCCCGAGGAAAAAAACCAGAGCCTGAGGAACAAAAGCAGAGCCCGTGGAAATAAACCAGAGCCCGAGGAACAAAACCAGAGACCGAGGAAGAAATGGTGGGCCCGAGGAACAAAACGAGACCCGTGGACCCAAACCAGAGCCCGAGGAGCTAACGCAGAGCTGGAAGAACAAAACCAGAGCCCGGGGAACAAAACCAGCCCTCGAGGAAGAAAACTAGAGCCCGAGGAAGAAAACCAGAGCCCGAGGAAGACAACCAGAGCTAGAGGAGCAAAACCACAGCTCGAGGAACAAAACCAGAGCCCAAGGAAAGAAAAAAGAGCCCGAGGAAAAAAATCAGATAGCGAAGAACAAAAGGAGGCCCCGAGGAACAAAACCAGAGCCCGTAGAATTATACTAGAGTCCGAGGAACAAAACCAGAGCCCGAGGAAAAAAACCAGAGCCTGAGGAACAAAACCAGAGCCAATGGAACTAAACCAGAGCTCGAGGAACAAAACCAGAACCCGAGAAATTAAACCAGAGCCCGAGGAAGAAAACCAGAACCCGAGGAACAAAACCAGAGCCCGAGGAAGAAAACCAGAGCCCGAGGAAGACAACCAGAGCTAGAGGAGCAAAACCACAGCTCGAGGAACAAAACCAGAGCCCGAGGAAAGAAACCAGAGCCTGAGGAACGAAACCAGATCCCGAGGAACAAAACCAGATCCTGAAGAACAAAAAGAGGGCCCGAGGAAAAAAACCAGAGCCCGAGGAACAAAACTAGCCCTCGAGGAAGAAAACCAGAGCCCGAGGAAGACAACGAGAGCTAGAGGAGCAAAACCACAGCTCGAGGAACAAAACGAGCTCCCGAGGAAAGAAACCAGAGCCCGAGGAACAAAACCAGATCCCGCGGAGCAAAACCAGACCGCGAAGAACAAAAGGAGGCCCCAAGGAACAAAACCAGAGCCTGTGGAATTATACTAGAGTCCGAGGAACAAAACCAGAGCCCGAGGAAAAAAAACAGAGCCTGAGGAACAAAAGCAGAGCCCGTGGAACTAACCAGAGCCCGAGGAACAAAACCAGAGACCGAGGAAGAAATGGTGGGCCCGAGGAACAAAACGAGACCCGTGGACCCAAACCAGAGCCCGAGGAGCTAAAGCAGAGCTGGAAGAACAAAACCAGAGCCCGGGAAAAAAAACAGCCCTCGAGGAAGAAAACCAGAGCCCGAGGAACAAAACCAGAGCCCGTGGAATTATACTAGAGTCCGAGGAACAAAACCAGAGCCCGAGGAAAAAAAACAGAGCCTGAGGAACAAAACCAGAGCCAACGGAACTAAAACAGAGCTCGAGGAACAAAACCAGAACCCGAGAAATTAAACCAGAGCCCGAGGAACAAAACTAGCCCTCGAGGAAGAAAACCAGAGCCCGAGGAAGAAAACCAGAGCCCGAGGAAAGAAACCGGAGCCCGAGAAAGAAAACCAGAGCCCGAGGAACAAAAGGAGGGTCCGAGGAATAAAACGAGACCCCGAGGAACAAAACTAGCCCTCGAGGAAGAATACCAGAGCCCGAGGAAGACAACCAGAGCTAGAGGAGCAAAACCACAGCTCGAGGAACAAAACCAGATCCCGAAGAAGAAAAGGAGGCCCCGAGGAACAAAACCAGAGTCCGTGGAAGAGCCCGTGGAATTATACTAGAGTCCGAGGAAAAAAACCAGAGCCCGAGGAAAAAAAACAGAGCCTGAGGAACAAAACCAGAGCCAATGGAACTAAAACAGAGCTCGCGGAACTAAACCAGAACCCGAGAAATTAAACCAGAGCCCGAGGAAAAAAAACAGAGCCTTAGGAATAAAACCAGAGCCAATGGAACTAAAACACAGCTCGAGGAACAAAACCAGAACCCGAGAAATTAAACCAGAGCCCGAGGAAGGAAACCAGAACCCGAGGAAAAAAACCAGAGACGGAGGAAGAAATGGTGGGCCTGAGGAACAAAACGAGACCCGTGGACCCAAACCAGAGCCCGAGGAGCTAAAGCAGAGCTGGAAGAACAAAACCAGAACCTGGGCAACAAAACCAGCCCTCGAGGAAGAAAACCAGAGCCCGAGGAAGGAAACCAGAGCCCGAGGAAGACAACCAGAGCTAGAGGAGCAAAACCACAGCTCGAGGAACAAAACGAGCTCCCGAGGAAAGAAACCAGAGCCCGAGGATCAAAACCAGATCCCGAGGAGCAAAACCAGATCGCGAAGAACAAAAGGAGGCCCCAAGGAACAAAACCAGAGCCCGTGGAATTATACTAGAGTCCGAGGAACAAAACCAGAGCCTGAGGAAAAAAACCAGAGCCTGAGGAACAAAAGCAGAGCCCGTGGAACTAAACCAGAGCCTGGGGAACAAAACCAGAGCCAATGGAACTAAAACATAGCGAGGAACAAAACTAGAACCCGAGAAAATAAACCAGAGCCCGAGGAAGAAAACCAGATCCCGAGGAACAAAACCAGAGACCGAGAAACAAATGGTGGGCCCGAGGAACAAAACGAGACCCGTGGACCCAAATCAGAGCCCGAGGAGCTAAAGCAGAGATGGAAGAACAAAACCAGAGACCGGGGAACAAAACCAGTCCTCGAGGAAGAAAACCAGAGCCCGAGGAAGAAAACCAGAGACCGAGGAAGACAACCAGACCTAGAGGAGCAAAACCACAGCTCGAGGAACAAAACCAGTGCCCGAGGAAAGAAACCAGAGCCCGAGGAACGAAACCAGAGCCCGAGGAACAAAACCAGATCCCGAGGAACAAAACCAGAGCCCAACGAACGAAACCAGATCCCGAGGAAGAAAACCAGAGGTAGAGGAGCAAAGCCACAGCTTGAGGAACAAAACAAGAGCCCAAGGAACTAAACTAGAGTCCGAGGAATAAAACCAGAGCCCATGGAAGAAAACCAGAGCCTGAGGAATGAAACTAGAGCCGAGGAACAAAACCAGATCCCGAAGAAAAAAAAGGAGAGCCCGAGGAAGAAAACCAGAGCCCGAGGAACAAAACTAGCCCTCGAGGAAGAAAACCAGAGCCCGAGGAAGACAACGAGAGCTAGAGGAGCAAAACCACAGCTCGAGGAACAAAACCAGTGCCCGAGGAAAGAAACCAGAGCCCGAGGAACGAAACCAGAGCCCGAGGAACAAAACCAGATCCCGAAGAACAAAAGTAGGGCCCGAGGAATAAAACCGGACCCCGAGGAACAAAACTAGCCCTCGAGGAGGAAAACCAGAGCCCGAGGAGGAAAACCAGAGCCCGAGGAAGACAGCAAGAGTTAGAGGAGCAAAACCACAGCTCGAGGAACAAAACCAGCGCCCGAGGAAGAAAACCAGATCCCGAGGAACAAAACCAGAGCCCAATGAACGAAACCAGATTCCGAGGAACAAAACCAGAGGTAGAGGACAAAGCCACAGCTCGAGGAACAAAACAAGAGCCCGAGGAACTAAACTAGAGTCCGAGGAATAAAATTAGAGCCCGACGAACAAAACAAGAGCCTGAGGAACAAAACCAGAGCCAATGAAACTAAGCCAGAGCCCGAGTAGAAAAACCAGAGCTGGAGGAACAAAAGCAGAGCCCGTGGAACTAAACCAGAGCCCAAGGAACAGAACCAGAGCCCATGGAACTTAACCAGAGCCCATGGAACAAAACCAGAGCCCGAGTAAAAAGAACAAGGGCAGAGGAACAAAAGCAGAGGCCGAGGAACAAAACCAGTCCTCGAGGAAGAAAACCAGAGCCCGAGAAAAAAGATCAGGGGCAGAGGAACAAAAGCAGAGGCCGAGGAACAAAACCAGAGCTCGAGGAAGAAAACTAGAGCCCGAGGAACAAAACCAGAGACTGAGGAAAAACGCAAGGTGCGAGGAAGAAAACGAGACCCTTGGAACCAAACCAGAGCCCGAGGAGCTAAAGCAGAGCTGGAAGAACAAAACGAGACCCCGAGGAACAAAACTAGCCCTCGAGGAAGAAAACCAGAGCCCGAGGAAGACAACCAGAGCTAGAGGAGCAAAACCACAGCTCGAGGAACAACACCAGAGCCCGAGGAAAGTAACCAGAGCCCGAGAAACGAATCCAGAGCACGAGGAACAAAACCAGATCGCGAAGAACAAAAGGAGGCCCCGAGGAACAAAACCAGAGCCCGTGGAATTATACGAGAGTCTGAGGAACAAAACCAGAGCCCGAGGAAAAAAACCAGAGCCTGAGGAACAAAACCAGAGCCAATGGAACTAAAACAGAGCTCGAGGAACAAAACTAGAACCCGAGAAATTAAATCAGAGCCTGAGGAAGAAAACCAGAGCCCGAGGAACAAAACCAGAGACCGAGGAAGAAATGGTGGGCCCGAGGAACAAAACGAGACCCGTGGACCCAAACCAGAGCCCAAGGAGCTAAAGCAGAGCTGGAAGAAAAAAACCAGAGCCCGGGGAACAAAACCAGTCCTCGAGGAAGAAAACCAGAGCCCGAGGAAGAAAACCAGAGACCGAGGAAGACAACCAGAGCTAGAGGAGCAAAACCACAGCTTGAGGAACAAGACCAGAGCCTGAGGAAAGAAACCAGAGCCCGAGGAACGAAACCAGAGCCCGAAGAACAAAAAGGAGGGCCCGAGGAAGAAAACCAAAGCCCGAGGAACAAAACTAGCCCTCGAGGAAGAAAACCAGAGCCCGAGGAAGACAACCAGAGCTAGAGGAGCAAAACCACAGCTCGAGGAACAAAACCAGAGCCCGAGGAAAGAAACCAGAGCCCGAGGAACGAAACCAGAGCCCGAGGAACAAAACCAGATCCCGAAGAACGAAAGGAGGGCCCGAGGAATAAAACCAGATCCCGACGAACAAAACAAGAGCCTGAGGAACAAAGCCAGAGCCAATGAAACTAAACCAGAGCCCGAGGAACAAAACCAGAGCCCATGGAACAAAACCAGAGCCCGAGTAGAAAAACCAGAGCTGGAGGAACAAAACGAGAGCCCGTGGAACTAAACCAGAGCCCGAGGAACAGAACCAGAGCCCACGGAACTAACCCAGAGCCCGAGGAAGAAAACCAGAGCCGGAGAAAAAAGAACACAGGCAGAGGAACAAAAGCAGAGGCCGAGGAACAAAACCAGAGCTCGAGGAAGAAAACTAGAGCCCGAGGAACAAAACCAGAGACTGAGGAACAAATGGAGGTGCGAGGAACAAATCGAGACCCTTGGAACAAAACCAGAGCCCGAGGAGCTAAAGCAGAGCTGGAAGAACAAAACCAGAGCCCGAGGAACAAAACTAGCCCTCGAGGAAGAAAACCAGAGCCCAAGGAAGACAACCAGAGCTAGAGGAGCAAAACCACAGCTCGAGGAAAAAAACCAGAGCCCGAGGAAAGAAACCAGAGCCTGAGGAAGAAAACCAGACCCGAGGAACAAAACCAGAGACGGAGGAAGAAATGGTGAGCCTGAGGAACAAAACGAGACCCGTGGACCCAAAACAGAGCCCGAGGAGCTAAAGCAGAGCTGGAAGAACAAAACCAGATCCTGGGCAACAAAACCAGTCTTCGAGGAAGAAAACCAGAGCCCGAGGAAGGAAACCAGAGCCCGAGGAAGACAACGAGAGCTAGAGGAGCAAAACCACAGCTCGAGGAACAAAACCAGAGCCCGAGGAAAGAAACCAGAGCCTGAGGAACGAAACCAGATCCCGAGGAACAAAACCAGATCGCGAAGAACAAAAGGAGGCCCCGAGGAACAAAACCAGAGCCCGTGGAATTATACTAGAGTCCGAGGAACAAAACCAGAGCCCGAGGAAAAAAACCAGAGCCTGAGGAACAAAACCAGAGCCAATGGAACTAAAGCAGAGCTCGAGGAACAAAACCAGAACCCGAGAAATTAAACCAGAGCCCGAGGAAGAAAACCAGAACCCGAGGAACAAAACCAGAGACCGAGGAAGAAATGGTGGGCCCGAGGTACAAAACGAGGCCCAGGGACCCAAACCAGAGCCCGAGGAGCTAAAGCAGAGCTGGAAGAACAAAACCAGAGCCCGGGGAACAAAACCAGCCCTCGAGGAAGAAAACCAGAGCCCAAGGAAGAAGACCAGAGCTCGAGGAAGACAACCAGAGCTAGAGGAGCAAAACCACAGCTCGAGGAAGAAAACCAGAGGCCGAGGCAAGAAACCAGAGCCTGAGGAACAAAAACAGGTCCCGAAGAACTAAAGGAGGGTCCGAGGAAGAAAACGAGACCCCGAGGAACAAAACTAGCCCTCGAGGAAGAATACCAGAGCCCGAGGAAGACAACCAGAGCTAGAGGAGCAAAACCACAGCTCGAGGAACAAAACCAGAGCCCGAGGAAAGAAACCAGAGCCCGAGGAAGGAAACCAGATCCCGAGGAAGAAAACCAGATCCCGAGGAAGAAAACCAGATCCCGAAGAAGAAAAGGAGGCCCCGAGGAACAAAACCAGAGCCCGTGGAATTATACTAGAGTCCGAGGAAAAAAACCAGAGCCCGAGGAAAAAAACCAGAGCCTGAGGAACAAAACCAGAGCCAATGGAACTAAAACAGAGCTCGAGGAACAAAACCAGAACCCGAGGAATTAAACCAGAGCCCGAGGAAGGAAACCAGAACCCGAGGAACAAAACCAGAGACGGAGGAACAAATGGTGGGCCTGAGGAACAAAACGAGACCCGTGGACCCAAACCAGAGCCCGAGGAGCTAAAGCAGAGCTGGAAGAACAAAAGCAGATCCTGGGCAACAAAACCAGCCCTCGAGGAAGAAAACCAGAGCCCGAGGAAGGAAACCAGAGCCCGAGGAAGACAACCAGAGCTAGAGGAGCAAAACCACAGCTCGAAGAACAAAACCAGAGCCCGAGGAAAGAAACCAGAGCCCGAGGAAGAAAACCAGAGCCCGAGGAACAAAACCAGATCCCGAAGAACAAAAGGAGGGCCCGAGGAATAAAAGGAGACCCCGAGGAACAAAACTAGCCCTCGAGGAACAAAAAGCAGAGCCCGAGGAAGACAACGAGAGCTAGAGGAGCAAAACCACAGCTCGAGGAACAAAACGAGCTCCCGAGGAAAGAAACCAGAGCCCGAGGAACAAAACCAGAGCCCGAGGAGGAAAACCAGATCGCGAAGAACAAAAGGAGGCCCCGAGGAACAAAACCAGAGCCCGTGGAATTATACTAGAGTCCTACGACCAAAACCAGAACCCGAGGAAAAAAACCAGAGCCTGAGGAACAAAACCAGAGCCAATGGAACTAAACCAGAGCTCAAGGAACAAAACCAGAACCCGAGAAATTAAACCAGAGCCCAAGGAAGAAAACCAGAACCCGAGGAACAAAACCAGAGACGGAGGAACAAATGGTGGGCCCGAGGAACAAAACGAGACCCATGGACCCAAAGCAGAGCCCGAGGAGCTAAAGCAGAGCTGGAAGAACAAAACCAGAGTCCGGGGAACAAAACTAGCCCTCGAGGAAGAAAACCAGAGCCCGAGGAAAGAAACCAGAGCCCGAGGAACAAAAACAGGTCCCGAAGAACAAAAGGAGGGTCCGAGGAATAAAACGAGACCCCGAGGAACAAAACTAGCCCTCGAGGAAGAATACCAGAGCCCGAGGAAGACAACCAGAGCTAGAGGAGCAAAACCACAGCTCGAGGAACAAAACCAGAGGCCGAGGAAAGAAACCAGAGCCCGAGGAAGAAAACCAGAGCCCGAGGAACAAAACCAGAGCCCGAAGAACAAAAGGAGGGCCCGAGGAATAAAACAAGACCCCGAGGAACAAAACTAGCCCTCGAGGAAGAAAACCAGAGCCCGAGGAAGAAAACCAGAGCCCGAGGAAGACAACGAGAGCTAGAGGAGCAAAACCACAGCTCGAGGAACAAAACGAGCTCCCGAGGAAAGAAACCAGAGCCCGAGGAAGAAAACCAGATCCCAAGGAACAAAACCAGATCCCGAAGAAGAAAAGGAGGACCCGAGGAATAAAACAAGACCCCGAGGAACAAAACTAGCCCTCGAAGAAGAAAACCAGAGCCCGAGGAAGAAAACCAGAGCCCGAGGAAGACAACGAGAGCTAGAGGAGCAAAACCACAGCTCAAGGAACAAAATGAGATCCCGAGGAAAGAAACCAGAGCCCGAGGAACAAAACAAGAGCCCGAGGAACAAAACCAGAGCCCGAGGAGCAAAACCAGCTCTTAAAGAACAAAAGGAGGCCCCGAGGAACAAAACCAGAGCCCGTGGAATTATACTAGAGTCCGAGGAACAAAACCAGAGCCCGAGGAAAAAAACCAGAGCCTGAGGAACAAAAGCAGAGCCCGTGGAAATAAACCAGAGCCCGAGGAACAAAACCAGAGACCGAGGAAGAAATGGTGGGCCCGAGGAACAAAACGAGACCCGTGGACCCAAACCAGAGCCCGAGGAGCTAACGCAGAGCTGGAAGAACAAAACCAGAGCCCGGGGAACAAAACCAGCCCTCGAGGAAGAAAACTAGAGCCCGAGGAAGAAAACCAGAGCCCGAGGAAGACAACCAGAGCTAGAGGAGCAAAACCACAGCTCGAGGAACAAAACCAGAGCCCAAGGAAAGAAAAAAGAGCCCGAGGAAAAAAATCAGATAGCGAAGAACAAAAGGAGGCCCCGAGGAACAAAACCAGAGCCCGTAGAATTATACTAGAGTCCGAGGAACAAAACCAGAGCCCGAGGAAAAAAACCAGAGCCTGAGGAACAAAACCAGAGCCAATGGAACTAAACCAGAGCTCGAGGAACAAAACCAGAACCCGAGAAATTAAACCAGAGCCCGAGGAAGAAAACCAGAACCCGAGGAACAAAACCAGAGCCCGAGGAAGAAAACCAGAGCCCGAGGAAGACAACCAGAGCTAGAGGAGCAAAACCACAGCTCGAGGAACAAAACCAGAGCCCGAGGAAAGAAACCAGAGCCTGAGGAACGAAACCAGATCCCGAGGAACAAAACCAGATCCTGAAGAACAAAAAGAGGGCCCGAGGAAAAAAACCAGAGCCCGAGGAACAAAACTAGCCCTCGAGGAAGAAAACCAGAGCCCGAGGAAGACAACCAGAGCTAGAGGAGCAAAACCCCAGCTCGAGGAACAAAACGAGCTCCCGAGGAAAGAAACCAGAGCCCGAGGAACAAAACCAGATCCCGCGGAGCAAAACCAGACCGCGAAGAACAAAAGGAGGCCCCAAGGAACAAAACCAGAGCCTGTGGAATTATACTAGAGTCCGAGGAACAAAACCAGAGCCCGAGGAAAAAAAACAGAGCCTGAGGAACAAAAGCAGAGCCCGTGGAACTAACCAGAGCCCGAGGAACAAAACCAGAGACCGAGGAAGAAATGGTGGGCCCGAGGAACAAAACGAGACCCGTGGACCCAAACCAGAGCCCGAGGAGCTAAAGCAGAGCTGGAAGAACAAAACCAGAGCCCGGGAAAAAAAACAGCCCTCGAGGAAGAAAACCAGAGCCCGAGGAACAAAACCAGAGCCCGTGGAATTATACTAGAGTCCGAGGAACAAAACCAGAGCCCGAGGAAAAAAAACAGAGCCTGAGGAACAAAACCAGAGCCAACGGAACTAAAACAGAGCTCGAGGAACAAAACCAGAACCCGAGAAATTAAACCAGAGCCCGAGGAACAAAACTAGCCCTCGAGGAAGAAAACCAGAGCCCGAGGAAGAAAACCAGAGCCCGAGGAAAGAAACCGGAGCCCGAGAAAGAAAACCAGAGCCCGAGGAACAAAAGGAGGGTCCGAGGAATAAAACGAGACCCCGAGGAACAAAACTAGCCCTCGAGGAAGAATACCAGAGCCCGAGGAAGACAACCAGAGCTAGAGGAGCAAAACCACAGCTCGAGGAACAAAACCAGATCCCGAAGAAGAAAAGGAGGCCCCGAGGAACAAAACCAGAGTCCGTGGAAGAGCCCGTGGAATTATACTAGAGTCCGAGGAACAAAACCAGAGCCCGAGGAAAAAAAACAGAGCCTGAGGAACAAAACCAGAGCCAATGGAACTAAAACAGAGCTCGCGGAACTAAACCAGAACCCGAGAAATTAAACCAGAGCCCGAGGAAAAAAAACAGAGCCTTAGGAATAAAACCAGAGCCAATGGAACTAAAACACAGCTCGAGGAACAAAACCAGAACCCGAGAAATTAAACCAGAGCCCGAGGAAGGAAACCAGAACCCGAGGAAAAAAACCAGAGACGGAGGAAGAAATGGTGGGCCTGAGGAACAAAACGAGACCCGTGGACCCAAACCAGAGCCCGAGGAGCTAAAGCAGAGCTGGAAGAACAAAACCAGAACCTGGGCAACAAAACCAGCCCTCGAGGAAGAAAACCAGAGCCCGAGGAAGGAAACCAGAGCCCGAGGAAGACAACCAGAGCTAGAGGAGCAAAACCACAGCTCGAGGAACAAAACGAGCTCCCGAGGAAAGAAACCAGAGCCCGAGGATCAAAACCAGATCCCGAGGAGCAAAACCAGATCGCGAAGAACAAAAGGAGGCCCCAAGGAACAAAACCAGAGCCCGTGGAATTATACTAGAGTCCGAGGAACAAAACCAGAGCCTGAGGAAAAAAACCAGAGCCTGAGGAACAAAAGCAGAGCCCGTGGAACTAAACCAGAGCCTGGGGAACAAAACCAGAGGCCGAGAAAAAAAAGCAGGGGCAGAGCAACAAAAAAAGATGCCGAGGAACAATACCAGAGACCGAGGAAGAAAACCAGACCCGAGGAAGACAACGAGAGCTAGAGGAGCAAAACCACAGCTCGATGAACGAAACGAGCTCCCGAGGAAAGAAACCAGAGCCCGAGGAACAAAACAAGAGTCCGAGGAACAAAACCAGCGCCCGAGGAACAAAACCAGATTGCGAAGAACAAAAGGAGGCCCCGAGGAACAAAACCAGAGCCTGTGGAATTATACTAGAGTCCGAGGAACAAAACCAGAGCCCGAGGGAAAAAAAGCAGAGCCTGAGGAACAAAACCAGAGCCAATGGAACTAAACCAGAGCTCAAGGAACAAAACCAGAACCTGAGAAATTAAAACAGAGCCCGAGGAAGAAAACCAGAACCCGAGGAACAAAACCAGAGATGGAGGAACAAATGGTGGGCCTGAGGAAGAAAACGAGACCCGTGGACCCAAACCAGAGCCCGAGGAGCTAAAGCAGAGCTGGAAGAACAAAACCAGATCCTGGGCAACAAAACCAGCCCTCGAGGAACAAAACTAGCCCTCGAGGAAGAATACCAGAGCCCGAGGAAGACAACCAGAGCTAGAGGAACAAAACCAGAGCCCGAGGAAAGAAACCAGAGCCCGAGAAAGAAAACCAGAGCCCGAGGAACAAAACCAGATCCTGAAGAACAAAAGGAGGGCCCGAGGAATAAAACGAGACCCCGAGGAACAAAACTAGCCCTCGAGGAAGAAAAGCAGAGCCCGAGGAAGAAAACCAGAGCCCGAGGAAGACAACGAGAGCTAGAGGAGCAAAACCACAGCTCGAGGAAGAAAACCAGAGGCCGAGGAAAGAAACCAGAGCCCGAGGATCAAAACCAGATCCCGCGGAGCAAAACCAGATCGCGAAGAAAAAAAGGAGGCCCCAAGGAACAAAACCAGAGCCCGTGGAATTATACTAGAGTCCGAGGAACAAAACCAGAGCCCCAGGAAAAAAAACAGAGCCTGAGGAAAAAAAGCAGAGCCCGTGGAAATAAACCAGAGCCCGGGGAACAAAACCAGAGGCCGAGAAAAAAAAACAGGGGCAGAGGAACAAAAAAAGAGGCCGAGGAACAATACCAGAGCCCGAGGAAGAAAACCAGAGCCCGAGGAACAAAACCAGAACCCGAGGAAGAAACAGTGGGCCCGAGGAACAAAACGAGACCCGTGGACCCAAACCAGAGCCCGAGGAGCTAACGCTGAGCTGGAAGAACAAAACCAGAGCCCGGGGAACAAAACCAGCCCTCGAGGAAGAAAACCAGAGCCCGAGGAAGAAAACCAGAGCGCGAGGAAGACAACGAGAGCTAGAGGAGCAAAACCACAGCTCGAGGAACAAAACCAGAGCCCGAGGAAAGAAACCAGAGCCCGAGGAACAAAATCAGATCGCGAAGAACAAAAGGAGGCCCCGAGGAACAAAACCAGAGCCCGTGGAATTATACTAGAGTCCGAGGAACAAAACCAGAGCCCGAGGAAAAAAAACAGAGCCTGAGGAACAAAACCAGAGCCAATGGAACTAAAACAGAGCTCGAGGAACAAAACCAGAACCCGAGAAATTAAACAAGAGCCCGAGGAAGAAAACCAGAACCCGAGGAACAAAACCAGAGACGGAGGAAAAAATGGTGGGCCCGAGGAACAAAACGAGACCGCTGGACCCAAACCAGAGCCCGAGGAGCTAAAGCAGAGCTGGAAGAACAAAAGCAGAGCCCGGGCAACAAAACCAGCCGTTGAGGAAGAAAACCAGAGCCCGAGGAAGAAAACCAGAGCCCGAGGAAAAAAACCAGAGCCTGAGGAAGAAAACCAGATCCCGAGGAACAAAACCAGATCCCGAAGAACAAAAAGAGGGCCCGAGGAAAAAAACCAGAGCCCGAGGAACAAAACTAGCCCTCGAGGAAGAAAAGCAGAGCCCGAGGAAGACAACCAGAGCTAGAGGAGCAAAACCACAGCTCGAGTAACAAAACCAGAGCCCGAGGAAGAAAACCAGAGCCCGAGGAACAAAACCAGATCGTGAAGAACAAAAGGAGGGCCCGAGGAATAAAACCAGAGCCCGAGGAACAAAACCAGATCCCGAGGAGCAAAACCAGATCACGAAGAACAAAAGGAGGCCCCAAGGAACAAAACCAGAGCCCGTGGAATTATACTAGAGTCCGAGGAACAAAACCAGAGCCCGAGGAAAAAAACCAGAGCCTGAGGAACAAAACCAGAGCCAATGGAACTAAAACAGAGCTAGAGGAACAAAACCAGAACCTGAGAAATTAAACCAGAGCCCGAGGAAGAAAACCAGAGACCGAGGAAGAAATGGTGGGCCCGAGGAACAAAACGAGACCCGTGGACCCAAACCAGAGCCCGAGGAGCTAAAGCAGAGCTGGAAGAACAAAACCAGAGCCCGCGGAAAAAAACCAGCCCTCGAGGAAGAAAACCAGAGCCCGAGGAAGACAACCAGAGCTAGAGGAGCAAAACCACAGCTCGAGGAACAAAACCAGAGCCCGAGGAAAGAAACCAGAGCCCGAGGAACAAAAACAGGTCCCGAAGAAAAAAAGGAGGGTCCGAGGAATAAAACGAGACCCCGAGGAACAAAACTAGCCCTCGAGGAAGAAAACCAGAGCCCGAGGAAGACAACCAGAGCTAGAGGAGCAAAACCACAGCTCGAGGAACAAAACCAGAGCCCGAGGAAAGAAACCAGAGCCCGAGGAAGAAAACCAGAGCCCGAGGAACAAAACCAGATCCTGAAGAACAAAAGGAGGGCCCGAGGAATAAAACCAGAGCCCGAGGAACAAAACTAGCCCTCGAGGAAGAAAAGCAGAGCCCGAGGAAGAAAACCAAACCCGAGGAAGACAACGAGAGCTAGAGGAGCAAAACCACAGCTCGAGGAACAAAACGAGCTCCCAAGGAAAGAAACCAGAGCCCGAGGAACAAAACCAGATCCCGAGGAGCAAAACCAGATCGCGAAGAACAAAAGGAGGCCCCAAGGAACAAAACCAGAGCCCGTGGAATTATACTAGAGTCCGAGGAACAATACCAGAGCCCGAGGAACAAAACCAGAGCCCGAGGAACAAAACCAGAGACCGAGGAAGAAATGGTGGGCCCGAGGAACAAAACGAGACCCGTGGACCCAAACCAGAGCCCGAGGAGCTAACGCAGAGCTGGAAGAACAAAACCAGAGCCCGGGGAACAAAACCAGCCCTCGAGGAAGAAAACCAGAGCCCGAGGAAGAAAACCAGAGCCCGAGGAAGACAACCAGAGCTAGAGGAGCAAAACCACAGCTCGAGGAACAAAACCAGAGCCCAAGGAAAGAAAAAAGAGCCCGAGGAACAAAATCAGATCGCGAAGAACAAAAGGAGGCCCAGAGGAACAAAACCAGAGCCCGTGGAATTATACTAGAGTCCGAGGAACAAAACCAGAGACCGAGGAAAAAAACCAGAGCCTGAGGAACAAAACCAGAGCCAATGGAACTAAAACAGAGCTCGAGGAACAAAACCAGAACCCGAGAAATTAAACCAGAGCCCGAGGAAGAAAACCAGAACCCGAGGAACAAAACCAGAGACGGAGGAACAAATGGTGGGTCCGAGGAACAAAACAAGACCGTTGGACCCAAACCAGAGCCCAGGAGCTAAAGCAGAGCTGGAAGAACAAAACCAGAGCCCGGGCAACAAAACCAGCCCTTGACGAAGAAAACCAGAGCCCGAGGAAGAAAACCAGAGCCCGAGGAAAAAAACCAGAGCCTGAGGAAGAAAACCAGAGCCAATGGAACTAAAACAGAGCCCGAGGAAAGAAACCAGAGACTGAGGAACGAAACCAGATCCCGAGGAAGAAAACCAGAGCCCGAAGAACAAAAAGAGGGCCCGAGGAAAAAAACCAGAGCCCGAGGAAGAAAACTAGCCCTCGAGGAAGAAAACCAGAGTCCGAGGAAGACAACCAGAGCTAGAGGAGCAAAACCACAGCTCGAGGAAGAAAACCAGAGCCCGAGGAAAGAAAACAGAGCCCGAGGAGCAAA
>NW_027441548.1:0-2500 GCF_964195595.1 Calonectris borealis
AAACCTCCCTAACCCTACCCTAACCCTAACCCTAACCCTAACCCTAACCCTAACCCTAACCCTAACCCTAACCCTAACCCTACCCCTAACCCTAACCCTAACCCTAACCCTAACCCTAACCCTAACCCTAACCCTAACCCTAACCCTAACCCTAACCCTAACCCTAACCCTAACCCTAACCCTAACCCTAACCCTAACCCTAACCCTAACCCTAACCCTAACCCTAACCCTAACCCTAACCCTAACCCTAACCCTAACCCTAACCCTAACCCTAACCCTAACCCTAACCCTAACCCTAACCCTAACCCTAACCCTAACCCTAACCCTAACCCTAACCCTAACCCTAACCCTAACCCTAACCCTAACCCTAACCCTAACCCTAACCCTAACCCTAACCCTAACCCTAACCTAACCCTAACCCTAACCCTAACCCTAACCCTAACCTAACCCTAACCCTAACCCTAACCCTAACCCTAACCCTAACCCTAACCCTAACCCTAACCCTAACCCTAACCCTAACCCTAACCCTAACCCTAACCTAACCCTAACCCTAACCCTAACCCTAACCCTAACCCTAACCCTAACCCTAACCCTAACCCTAACCCTAACCCTAACCCTAACCCTAACCCTAACCCTAACCCTAACCCTAACCCTAACCTAACCCTAACCCTAACCCTAACCCTAACCCTAACCCTAACCCTAACCCTAACCCTAACCCTAACCCTAACCCTAACCCTAACCCTAACCCTAACCCTAACCCTAACCCTAACCCTAACCCTAACCCTAACCCTAACCCTAACCCTAACCCTAACCCTAACCCTAACCCTAACCCTAACCCTAACCCTAACCCTAACCTAACCCTAACCCTAACCCTAACCCTAACCCTAACCCTAACCCTAACCCTAACCCTAACCCTAACCCTAACCCTAACCCTAACCCTAACCCTAACCCTAACCCTAACCCTAACCCTAACCCTAACCCTACCCTAACCCTAACCCTAACCCTAACCCTAACCCTAACCCTAACCCTAACCCTAACCCTAACCCTAACCCTAACCCTAACCCTAACCCTAACCCTAACCCTAACCCTAACCCTAACCCTAACCCTAACCCTAACCCTAACCCTAACCCTAACCCTAACCCTAACCCTAACCCTAACCCTAACCCTAACCCTAACCCTAACCCTAACCCTAACCCTAACCCTAACCCTAACCCTAACCCTAACCCTAACCCTAACCCTAACCCTAACCCTAACCCTAACCCTAACCCTAACCCTAACCCTAACCCTAACCCTAACCCTAACCCTAACCCTAACCCTAACCCTAACCCTAACCCTAACCCTAACCCTAACCCTAACCCTAACCCTAACCCTAACCCTAACCCTAACCCTAACCCTAACCCTAACCCTAACCCTAACCCTAACCCTAACCCTAACCCTAACCCTAACCCTAACCCTAACCCTAACCCTAACCCTAACCCTAACCCTAACCCTAACCCTAACCCTAACCCTAACCCTAACCCTAACCCTAACCCTAACCCTAACCCTAACCCTAACCCTAACCCTAACCCTAACCCTAACCCTAACCCTAACCCTAACCCTAACCCTAACCCTAACCCTAACCCTAACCCTAACCCTAACCCTAACCCTAACCCTAACCCTAACCCTAACCCTAACCCTAACCCTAACCCTAACCCTAACCCTAACCCTAACCCTAACCCTAACCCTAACCCTAACCCTAACCCTAACCCTAACCTAACCCTAACCCTAACCCTAACCCTAACCCTAACCCTAACCCTAACCCTAACCCTAACCCTAACCCTAACCCTAACCCTAACCCTAACCCTAACCCTAACCCTAACCCTAACCCTAACCCTAACCCTAACCCTAACCCTAACCCTAACCCTAACCCTAACCCTAACCCTAACCCTAACCCTAACCCTAACCCTAACCCTAACCCTAACCCTAACCCCTAACCCTAACCCTAACCCTAACCCTAACCCTAACCCTAACCCTAACCCTAACCCTAACCCTAACCCTAACCCTAACCCTAACCCTAACCCTAACCCTAACCCTAACCCTAACCCTAACCCTAACCCTAACCCTAACCCTAACCCTAACCCTAACCCTAACCCTAACCCTAACCCTAACCCTAACCCTAACCCTAACCCTAACCCTAACCCTAACCCTAACCCTACCCTACCCTAACCCTAACCCTAACCCTAACCCTAACCCTAACCCTAACCCTAACCCTAACCCTAACCCTAACCCTAACCCTAACCCTAACCCTAACCCTAACCCTAACCCTACCCTAACCCTAACCCTAACCCTAACCCTAACCCTAACCCTAACCCTAACCCTAACCCTAACCCTAACCCTAACCCTAACCCTAACCCTAACCCTAACCCTAACCCTAACCCTAACCCTAACCCTAACCCTAACCCTAACCCTAACCCTAACCCTAACCCTAACCCTAACCCTAACCCTAACCCTAACCCTAACC